>NW_026111526.1:272500-305000 GCF_024679095.1 Eriocheir sinensis
GGGTGAGGCAAGGGCTGAGGTGTTTTGGATCCAAGGGGAGAGGAACGAGAAAGAAAAAGAGAAGGAAGACAAGAATGGAGGAAGAGGAGAAGGTGGGGGAGGAAGAGAAGAAGAAAGAGGAGGAAAACGATGTGTGTGTGAACGAAGGAGGAGGACGAGGACAAAGAAGAGGGAAAGGACGTTACCTAAAACACGCTAAAAGTCAAAAATATCTGGGTAACTGAATGACAAGGAGGTGGTGGTGGTGGAGGAGGAGGAAACATGGAAATGTAGGCAACAGAAAACCTATTGGCTCATTACGAGGTTGCCCGCTTGGTGATTTAATCTGTTCGACAGCCACTTGGGACCTGGGGAGCAGATGAAAGCACCGCGGTCTTCAGTTTACTCCTGACGCAACGAAATGACGGTCGACTCGATTTTTGAAGGAGTTGATGGTGTTCGCATTTACTACTTCGGATGACTCCGTTTGGAAAAAAAAAAAAAAAAAAAAATCCTTCCAATGTCTGTGTTACATCGACTGGAGGAGGAGGACGAGTGGCACGAGGAAGAGGTGAGGCGAGCCTGCGTTAGTGAAGGATACCAAATGATAGGACCAAGAGGAGGCCAGGGCGGGGCGATAACACTTACGGCCTGGCAACAGTGTGTGTGCGTGTGTGTGTGTGTGTGTGTGTGTGTGTGTGTGTGTGTGTGTGTGTGTGGTGTGTGTGTGTGTGTGTGTGCGGGCGTGGCAGGGCGTGGGGCAGGCCTAAAGGCGTGTGGGAGCTGTCGGTGGGCGAGGCCAAGAATTAAGGCAGACCACCTGGATATTCTCTCTCTCTCTCTCTCTCTCTCTCTCTCTCTCTCTCTCTCTCTCTCTCTCTCTCTCTCTCTCTCTCTCTCTCTCTCTCTCTCTCTCTCTCTCTCTCCTATGGTACTCAATCTTCAATACCCTTTTCTCAACCACCGCAACTAATCCACATCCCAGCACAATAACACACACACACACACACACACACACATCCTCCCCAAACTGACATACGCGTCCCCAGCGTGGTCTTCCTCCATCAACATCACGCAGCGCCGCCAACTTGTACGCGTCCAGAAGCGAGCCTGCAAAATCATCCTGGGCCCTCACTACACCAGCTACCAGGACGCCCTCGACTCCCTCCATCTCACCAGCCTACAACACCGTCACGAGACCCTACTACACCGGTTCGCAACCAAGCTTCTCAACCAGCCCAGACACAGACACATCCTCCCACCCGCAGTGAACCGCCCTCAGCAATCAGTGCGACACCACAACATTATTGCCCCGATACGGGCACGGACTGACCGCTATAAGAACAGCGCAGTGCC
Organism: Eriocheir sinensis; assembly: GCF_024679095.1. Lineage (NCBI taxonomy): Eukaryota > Metazoa > Arthropoda > Malacostraca > Decapoda > Varunidae > Eriocheir > Eriocheir sinensis. The sequence goes on from NW_026111526.1 coordinate 273,836, forward strand.
CGTGATGGTCAAATATATCAACAATGCAAATTAAGAGCAGCACAATTTGTATGTTTTGTAAATATTTTTCATTAGGACTTATTGTTGTTGTTATTATGATTATTATTATTATTATTATTATGATTACTATTAGTATTATCATTATTATTATCGTGATTATTATCGTGATTATTATTATTATCTTTACTATGATTATTGCTATTATTGTTATTTCTATTTTCCTTTTTATTTTCGATCATACTACTTTGTTCATTTGTCTCATTCATTTCATTTCATCTTCCATTGATGTATATTTTCAGCTCTAGGGCTGCCTGGTACTTCATGAAATAAACCGTTTATTATTATTATTATTATTATTACACACACACACACACACACACACACACACTCACAAAACAACAACAACAACAACAAAGGTAAACAAATGCAACGTGAGACATGAATGTACAAGCAAATACCCCAATGATACATTTTGAATACTTATGTATTAATGTGTGTGTGTGTGTGTGTGTGTGTGTGTGTGCCAGGGATGGGCCCAGGTACAAATACTCGTTTTCGCACTTAAGCACACAGATAATGTCATGGCGGTAATGGAGTCGCACTCGTACGCGGCCGGCGGGTCAGCCTGCACGAGGTGACCCGTGGCAGCGGGGGCGAGGGAGGGCGAGGGTCAACACAGGTGTGGCTTCGTGCACCATAACTATTATTTGACGTAACTCGCTAACATAACTCAGGTGTGTGTTGTTTGAATGTCAAACTGAACTGTCAGATACTGTTGAGAAATTGTCAAATACCGTTGAGAAATTGTCACATTCCTTAGACAATTAGCACGTCCTTGTATTTCTAATCCACTCTAATTGGAAAACTAAATACTTGTACTACTTGGTTTTGTGACATGGTAACAGACTAGTACTTGTATATAACGACGAGTAATTATTGTACTTGAACCCAAACCCGGTGTATGTGTGTGTGTGTGTGTGTGTGTGTGTGTGTGTGTGTGTGTGTGTGTGTGTGTGTGTGTGTGTGTGTCCCATAATAAGTAAGCAATAAGAAGTCACATCAACCCACCTACAACCACACACAAACAAACAAATAAACAAACACTGATAAATCTTAGAAAACGCCTACAAAGGATTTAATTGTTTATATTCTCTCTCTCTCTCTCTCTCTCTCTCTCTCTCTCTCTCTCTCTCTCTCTCTCTCTCTCTCTCTCTCTCTCTCTCTCTCTCTCTCTCTCTCTCTCTCTCTCTCTCTCTCTCTCTCTCTCATCCCCTACATCCCCACCGTCTTGCATCACCACCTGTGCTCCACTGCTCCACTCCTCTCCACCACCTGCACTCTTACACTCCACCTCTATCTTCCCCATCACTTCCTCTCCGCAGCCTCGTCATCACAACAACTCTCCCATGCACCGCCACACCATCAACCCGTCACTCTCACCCTCGTCCATCACCACGACTCGAGGCGGCTTGGCTGGCACTATCACTATCTCTGTTGTTATAATGACCAGGCGAAGGAGGTAAATAGCACGGCACATGCGTTACCTCCTCCCCTCCATGTCTTCCTCTAGTGCAACTCCTCTTACCTCCCTGTCTTCCTATAGTACAGCTTTCCTTCCCTCCCTCTTCCTCTCCCTGTCTTTCTCTCCTACAGCATCACTTCCCTCTTCCCTTCCTTCTTTCCTTCCCTCCCAGTCTTCCTCTGTTACTGCATCACCCCTCCTTCCGTCCCTCCTTTTTTTCCCTCCCCTCCCTGTCTTCCTATAGTACAGCTTTCCTTCCCTCCCTCCTCCCCTCCCTGCCTTCGTCTGTTACAGCATCACTTTCCCTCCCTTCCTCTAGTGCAACTCCCCTTACCTCCCTTCTCTCCTCCCTGTATTCCTATTCTACAGCATCATCCCTTCTTCCTTCCCTCTTTCTCTTCCCTTCCTCCCTGCCTTTCTCTAGTACAGCTTCCTTCCCCTCCCTCCTCCTCTCCCTGTCTTCCTCTGCTGCTGTCCTCCCCTGTCCAGCTCCATCCCTCTATCAGGACGGCCTTCCTTGCTACACTAATCACTCCACTCTACTCCTAAGCCCTTCCCCCCCATCCCTAACTGTCAAATATTCCTTGCTCCATTCCATCACTACATGTCAGCTGAGTGGTCACCCTCACAACTCCACTCCCTCCTCCCTTCTATCACCATGCCCTCACATTATTATATTTCTCCTTCCTCTCCCCCTCCCACTCTTCCTCCTGTCCCCAGAGAGCAGGTGCGAGCTAAGCAAGTGGAATGGATGGAGGGCGGCAAAGTGACAGCAAGATTGAGCAGATGTCAAAGTGAATTTCCCGAGGACTTCTTATTTCGTTCACACTTTTTTCTTTTCTCTTTCACTGTTACATCCGCTGTCCATTGGCCCTTCCGCATGTGGCGACGTCTCTTATGCGTGTCCCTTTACTTAGATCTGTTCTTGGGTGATATATCGCTATTTATGTGCTAGGTCTTAAAGACAGATAGATAGATAGATAGATAGATAGATAGAGAGAGAGAGAGAGAGAGAGAGAGAGAGAGAGAGAGAGAGAGAGAGAGAGAGAGAGAGAGAGAGAGAAGCATCACCAGACACACACCAACAGTACACCAGACATGTTTTACCCCAGCATCCTTACTCTGCCCCCCGCATGGAGCCTCGCCGCCCCGGGTCACACACACACGCGGCCGGCACACAACCACTCACCTGAGGAGGAAACAAACACGATTAGAGTGGCTACAAACACGCACATCAGGTTAATGCTGCCCACAAACATTCACAGCTGTTTGATTCAGGGCTAAAATATGTGGATAATTAGCACCTAACGAGCATGGTATCCAGTGAGTCATTGGTTTGTAGGGTTTTATATACATGTCTGAGCAGAGCATATTTTAAAAGGTTAGTAAAGCTGATGGAACACTTGATACGTCTTTGTATGTCTCTCTCTCTCTCTCTCTCTCTCTCTCTCTCTCTCTCTCTCTCTCTCTCTCTCTCTCATACACACACACACACACACACACACACACACACACACACACACGCACACTCATACACAAACACAATACACCCCCCCACATACACACACATTAAACATACAGTTAAATATAAATTAAATCTGCAACACTTTCAAAGAATACGCAGATAACGTGTGTGTGTGTGTGTGTGTGTGTGTGTGTGTGTGTGTGTGTGTGTGTGTGTGTGTGTGTGTGTGTGTGTGTGTGTGTGAGTGTGTGTGTGCGTCCACTATGTGTGATGTCGTGTGCGTATTCGTGATTGTGCGAGTGACACTTTCACTTTCTCTTTTCTCTGTGCTATTTTTTTTTTCAAACGGAGAAAGTAAAAATGAAGACAAACAGCTTCCATTTCTTCTCACACACACACACACACACACACACACACACACACACACCAAAACAAGATCACAATATTCAAATAATGAGAACAGGGTAAGACTAGTTGAGGGGAGGGAGGGAAGGGAGAGGAGAGGAGATGGAGGGGGGAGCACTTGGTAATGGGGTGGGGAGACGAAGGGGCGGGGCGACAAATGGCGGGGCTTATGCAAAAGGCCCCACTGGAGATAAAGACCCTGGGACGAGACAAACAAGTTAAGCTAATAATACAACTTGCCAGCCCCTACGTAAATATAGGCATCACGAAAACCCCCCCAGCAACCGGTACAATGTTCTTGCAAATAAATATATACATATATATATATATATATATATATATATATATATATATATATATATATATATATATATATATATATATATATATATATATATATATATATATATTCAGACCCCACTGAATACTATTATCCTTAACATTCACAATATATTCATCTGTTTGTTTGTTCATTCATTCATTTATATATTTATTCACCAAAGTAATTATTGAATGATTATATAAGTTTTTAGTTACTATTATTATTATTATTATTATTATTATTATTATTATTATTATTATCTTTATTATTACTATTATTTTTTTTATTGTGTGTGTGTGTGTGTGTGTGTGTGTGTGTGTGTGTGTGTGTGTGTGTGTGTGTGTGTGCCCCGCGGGTCAGTGGGTCATCATTGCCGTTTGAACTTTTAAGCCGCAAACGACTCCTTCTAAACATCTCTCTCTCTCTCTCTCTCTCTCTCTCTCTCTCTCTCTCTCTCTCTAAAACATAAATAAAATATACCGTCAGCATTGTAATCACTAGAGTTAGGACAGAGCACCGCATAGGAGAGGGATCAAGGTGAGCTGGAAGGGCAGGAGAGAACGGATGAGAAAAAAAAGGAAAGTTTAGATATAGTTAGAAGCAAAATGGGAGGGTTAGTTACAATTGGGAGCAAAATGGGAGGGTTAGGTACAGTTAGGAGCAAAATGGGAGGGTTAAGTGCAGTTAGAAGCAAAATGGGAAGGTTAGGTACAGTTAGATGCAAAATGGGAGGGTTAGGTACAGTTAGGAGCAAAATGGGAGGGTTAAGTGCAGTTAGAAGCAAAATGGGAAGGTTAGGTACAGTTAGAAGCAAAATGGGAGGGTTAGGTACAGTTAGGAGCAAAATGGGAGGGTTAGGTACAGTTAGGAGCAAAATGGGAGGGTTAGGTACAGTTAGGAGCAAAATGGGAGGGTTAGGTACAGTTAGGAGCAAAATGGGAGGGTTAGGTACAGTTAGGAGCAAAATGGGAGGGTTAGGTACAGTTGGGAGTAAAATGGGAGGGTTAGGTACAGTTAGGAGCAAAATGGGAGGATTAGGTACAGTTGGGAGTAAAATGGGAGGGTTAGGTACAGTTAGGAGCAAAAGGGAGGATACACATATGAATAAATTTAGGACCAAAAGTTAATTAATAAGAGCGAAAAAAGAAAACAAATTGTACAGTGAAATATAATGAGAGAGAGAGAGAGAGAGAGAGAGAGAGAGAGAGAGAGAGAGAGAGAGAGAGAGAGAGAGAGAGAGAGAGAGAGAGAGAGAGAGAGAGAGAGAGAGAGAGAGATTTCTAAAGCTCTTGTAGAAATTGTGACTTACGCAGATTTGTGACATCGTAACGTACTATTACTTGTATTTAAACATGAGTAATTATACTTGAACCCAAATCTACTGTGTGTGTGTGTGTGTGTGTGTGTGTGTGTGTGTGTGTGTGTGTGTGTGTGTGTAAATACCTTTCGTTTCACCTCTATTCCCTCCCTTCACATGTCCTTACAAGCATGCTTCTTTGAATTCTTCCTCCCCTTCCTTCCTGTCTTCCTTCTTTCCTGCCGCATATTAACTTCTTCCTAAGTCCAATTTTCTATTTACTGCCAGATAAAACCACGGCTTCCACATTACTCTCTCTCTCTCTCTCTCTCTCTCTCTCTCTCTCGTTGAAGCGCCTATCAGTTCTCCCAAACAAAGGGCAAAGCAATCTCCCACACGCCACGTTTCTCCTTGAAGCGACTCATTGTAGTATTTCGATATTTTTTTCTTGAGCCACGAACACGCGCCGTCGTCTGGGAAAAAAGACCTACCTATTGTATACTTCGCTGGAGGGGAAGGAGGAGGAGAGGCGAGGAGGGGGACAGGCAGAAGGGAAGGAGGGAGGAGGGTGGAGGAGGAGCGGAAGGAGGGAGGTAAGGAGGGCACTGCTATTAGTAACCTTTCTTTCTTCTTGTGCCATTGTTGTCATTTTTGACCCCATAGAGAGAGAGAGAGAGAGAGAGAGAGAGAGAGAGAGAGAGAGAGAGAGAGAGAGAGAGAGATTTACATAGATTTACATATAAAATCAGACCACACGGACCCCATGGTCCAGAATAGGTGGTCTGTCCTTAAACCTAAGTGATTCTACATTAATCAGAAGGCTCCAAAACGATGCATTTCAACTTTAGTTCATATTAAGTTGATGGAAGTGACGGTCGAGCTTGTTTTTGAAGGAGTCAATCGTGTTACACTGGACCACTGACGGTGGGAGCTTATTCCATTCTTGCACTACAATGTTGGTGAAAAAAAATTTGGTGCAGTCTGAATTTACTTGTCTACATTTGAGTTTTACGCCATTGTTCCTCGTACGCAAAGTGTCATCGATCATAAACAATGTTGATCTGTCTACATTCGTGAAAACATTAAGTATTTTAAAACATTCGATCAGTTTTCCTCGGAGAGAGAGAGAGAGAGAGAGAGAGAGAGAGAGAGAGAGAGAGAGAGAGAGAGAGAGAGAGAGAGAGAGAGAGAGAGAGAGAGAGACCTTCTTTTCCTCCTTCCCTTCTCATTACCTCCTCCTTTCCCTCGTCTTCAAGGCTATGACGAAGAAAAGAGATGAAAAGCTGAAAAGTGTGGCAAACTGTGTGACCGACCTGAGAGGGAGGGAGGTAGGAGGGAGGAGAGGGAGGTGTTTTTTTTTCTCCTCTCCCTCTCCGCTCTTTATCATCTGCCGTTCTTTGCCGCGTGAGCATGACAGCTTCCTCGTGGAGTTACAAGTCGACCCACTCACGAAGTTGGGTTTACCTGTGATTACCTTGTCTTTCTTGAGCTACGCGTATTTTCTGCTCCGCTCCTCCTTCGCCATGTCTGCTGCTATGCTTATTTTATCTATGCATTTATCTACTCTATCTATGCTTATTTTATTCGATTTATTTTTTGTTTTCTTTCTTCTGTTCTACTTTATGTTCGTTTTCTCCTCTTTCTCTCTTCCTTCTCCTCCTCCTCCTCCTCTTCTTGGTCCACCTCCCCCATCGGTTCATAGCCACAATCTAATAATGGGATAAAAAAAAAATACACCACTACCTTCATTTTTGCCTACCTTTCTTTCTTTTAAATGAGAGCAGCAGGAACAACAACAATTACAACAAAAACAAAACTAAAAATCATCACCGTCCCAACACCACCACCACCTCCTTCACCATCACATCCACTCCACTCCCTTCCTCAACAACCTTTCCTCCCCTTCCCCCCCCCACACACTTGTTATCAGCGCTAATCCCCCACCCTCACCTCGACCACTCCGCTGCACTTCCTTTAAAATCTCCACCACTACCACCACCACGCCATAAATCCTCTTACGTTGACATGAAGTATTTACCTATTCAGCCCCAAGACAGTTAATCCGACACGACCAAGTTCCTTTCACGACACCACGGAAACCACCACACCCATCTGATCGTGTGTGTGTGTGTGTGTGTGTGTGTGTGTGTGTGTGTGTGTGTGTGTGTGTGTGTGTGTGTGTGTGTGTGTGTGTGATTGATTGATAGTTTATTGTTGCAAGTAAACAACAAAGGAGAAGGGAGGAGCATGCCATCCCAACCCCCAGGCAGTACAGCGTGTGTGTGTGTGTGTGTGTGTGTGTGTGTGTGTGTGTGTGTGTTTGGCGACAGCACGGCCTCGTCTCCCCAGCATCAAGGTCGCTACAGTAGGGAGGGCAAGGAGGGCGGGTAGGATGGACGAGGCGGGACAGGAAGGAAGGGAAGTTGTGGTGAGGGAGGCGGAGTATAAAGTAATGTAATGTTGCGTCAGGCTGCACCGGGTTTTGTGGTTGCGTTCCTCCTGGTAGCATTACGACGCCCCTCCCGCAGCCAGCCCGCAAATTATCCCATCTCATTTCTTCCCATTCCATCATTCTTCTGCTGCTTATCCTTGTCGTCATCCTCGTCTGTCTGTTCTTTCGTTCTCTCTTTCTTCCGCTCTCAGACTCTTGTGTTTATCCTTGTCATCATCAACATCATCATCATCGTCTTCTCGCTGTTCTTTCTTCTTTCTTCTTCCACATTCCGTCTACCCTCGCATCCGCTTTTCCTATTTTGCCTCTTTCGCTTCCTCCTCCTCCTCCTCCTCCTCCTCCTCCTCCTCCTCTTTCCTTCTTATTTGTTTTTGGTGCATCTGTCGTTTTCTTGTTGTTGTCTCTGCTGTTGTTACTGTTATTTCTTCTCTTCCTCCCCATTCTCATTCTCCTCCTCCTCTTCCTTCACTTCAGAATGATACCCAAGAGAGAGAGAGAGAGAGAGAGAGAGAGAGAGAGAGAGAGAGAGAGAGAGAGAGAGAGAGAGAGAGAGAGAGAGAGAGAGAGAGAGAGAGAGAGAGAGAGAGAGAAGGGGAGAGGGGGAGGGAAGACGAGGAGAAAAAAAGTGGAAAAATGCTATTACCTGCCTTATGAACCCACCGACGCGGAAAATACACAATAATTCCAGAAGGTAATGTGAGCCACCGAGAGAGAGAGAGAGAGAGAGAGAGAGAGAGAGAGAGAGAGAGAGAGAGAGAGAGAGAGAGAGAGAGAGAGAGAGAGAGAGAGAGAGAGAGAGAGAGAGAGAGAGAGAGAGAGAGAGAGAGAGAGACTTACAGCAATTGAAAAAAAAAATACATCGTGTACTCGTGCGATTTTTTTTTTCCTTCCTGTGTTTAGGCTTTTTTTTATGTGTGTGTGTGTGTGTGTGTGTGTGTGTGTGTGTGTGTGTGTGTGTGTGTGTGTGTGTGTGTGTGTGTGTGTGTGTGTGTGTGTGTGTGTATGTGTGTGTGTGTGTCTGTTATTTGGCGCATTTCTCAGCCTTCAGCAGACTTTTGGAAACCATCCCTTCCGTCAGCGTGTGTTCAAGGCTCTGCACGGCGTCATGGAGCAGGGGAGAGGAAGTGGGAGACAAAGTGAGTCAAAAGGTGATAAATGTTCCAGAAGACAAAAAGAGCCAGAAGAGGAGAGCGGCATGAAAGGAGAACAAGTACAGATAAACACGCTAGCACAGTAGTTAGAGGAGGATATCGTCACCTTCGTAAACAAACCGCCTAAGTCATTATTTTCTACTTTACAGGAAATCAGAAAAAGAACTGTCATTATCTTATTTGACTTAAGATTTAGGCAGAAATGAAAAGGTCAGTTCTAGAACACTCAAACCCTGAATGACGAAGGCAACTATACAAAAATGGGCGTCACATGATGAAAAATTGATGTAAACAAAAACCTGGAAATCACTGAAAAATGACTAAGGCAATTATTTTTATAAGGGTGACGATATGGGATTTTAGGTAAGAAAGTAAATACGTGAGTGAATAAATAAAAAGGAGAGTATGATAGAGGAGAAAAGAAGAAAGGAATGTTCGATACAAGGAAGCGAAAATTTGCTTAAGTAGTGAGAGAGAAAAAAAAAGGGATACATATCTCTGTAGCATTTCCTTTCCTGCATTCCAGTATTCAAACCTACACAACTTTGCATCCTGGCAAGTTTTAGTTTTCACGGACACAAAAGATTACCTTGGAATGCCATGCAGGAGGAAGAGGAGGCGGAGGAAGAGGAGGTGGTGGTGGAGGCGGGGGGTGGGGGGTGGGGGGGGAAGCACACTGATATTAAAACTCTCTCTCTCTCTCTCTCTCTCTCTCTCTCTCTCTCTCTCTCTCTCTCTCTCTCACCCCACACACACACAATGAGAGATATAGATAAAGAGAGAGAGAGAGAGAGAGAGAGAGAGAGAGAGAGAGAGAGAGAGAGAGAGAGAGAGAGAGAGAGAGAGAGAGAGAGAGAGAGAGAGAGAGAGAGAGAGAGAGAGAGAGAGAGAGAGAGAGAGAAGCTTCTGCAAAAACTGTCTGTTGAAACGGAAGCTGCCACGTTGCAAACAATTAATCGGACAGGTGTGGCTCATTCAGGTACAGTAATTATTTTTCACCCTGGGGGGAAAGGGGAGGGAGAAGTGGAGGAAGAGAGAGAGGGAGAGGAGGAAGGGAGGAAGTATTAAGTATGGTATGCGTGTCATTTCTCCGTTTTCTTTTGTTTCCTCTTGAAATCATGATGGTTACGATGATATTATTCATACTACTACTACTACTACTACTACTACTACAACTACTACTACTATTACGTATATTATTATTACTACTACTACTACTACTACTACTACTACTACTACTACTACTACCAATACTGATAATACTACTAACACTGCTAATAAAAGAAGAATATATATATATATATATATATATATATATATATATATATATATATCTATATATATATATATATAGTATAATAAGGAAAAGGAGGAGGAGGAGGAGGAAATGATCATATCCCCCCTTCCTCCTCCCGCAAGCTAACTGTAAGTCACTGTGATGTCTATAAGACCACCATCGGGCAGCACACACCTTACTGATTCCGTGATTCGCGACCACTCGTACAGCTCGTGAGACTCGTTAGGTGTGTGTTGGCCATGAGGAGCATAGGGGGGCGGCGGGCGGACACTGGGCACGCGGGAAAGGACGGACAAAGCAGCCAGGCGGAGCGATGATGCCAGGCGACGAAGAGGAGGCAAATATTTAGAAGTGATAAGCAGGAAAACATGAACAGGGATTATCAAGTGCTGGGCAAAGTGGATATGGAGACTATATAGAGACCTGCAGGAGAAACGGACGTGTGGTGAATAGAGGGCAGGAGACAAATGAAGAACGACTGGTTTGTGGTATTGCTTAAGTGAACAGAAGACATGGTAAGTGCAGACCTAAACTTAATCCTGTTACCCTTCCCTTCCCTCCTCTGCAGCACAATGCCCTTCCATACTGCACGTCACGCAACCCATCACCCTCCCTTCTCTCCTACCCAGCGCCCCTAGACTTATACCTACATACCCTCTCTTCTCCACTGCTCAACACCCCAAGATCCATCATATACACAGATATCCTCCCTTCTCCCGTGCCCAACGTCCCTAGACTCATCGTATAAGCTGATTTCCTTCTCCCACCCAACGCCCCACCTCCCCTCATAGACCGTAAGTAGATACCCTCCTCTCTCTCCAGCCCAACTCACTCAGTGCTCTCTTACGGCTCCGTCACACTTCAGTCTCTGCAACTCGCCGCCCCACTACACTCCTCCCCACCCCCGTCATCCATGTCTCTTCAGTACAACCTAACGATCCCGCCATTGGCTCATAGCATATCACGCTGGACTAACACCGAGCTCCTCTAGCTCCTTCCTTCTTGCGCTATACCAATCTTTCTTCTTCCTCCTCCTTCTTCTTCAAGTTTCCTCATCCTTCTCTTCTTACAGAGTGACGGTAAGAGGGAAGCGTGGTGGGAAAAGGAGGGGGAGGATGTGGGTCATCTCGCCAGGCACAGCCATCCACACACACACACACACACACACACACACACACACACACACACGCATACCACTTTCTCACACTCTGCCTTCCCCCCCCTCGTCGTGACGGTCACTGGCCCCAACAATCACATATTAAAAATTATTCTTCAGAACACAACCACACACACACACACACACACACACACACACACAAACACACAACCACACACACACACACACACACACACACACACACACACACACACATAGACACACACACACACACAAAAAGAAGAAAACAATCCAGGCTTTTTTCTTTTTTTTCTTCTCCTTCTTCTTCCTTTTCTATTTCTCCTTACTTATCTTATTTTTTTATAGTTTTGTATTTCAAAGTCTACAGAACTTTTTTAGTTTGCTTATATTTGTGTGACCGTGCCTATACTACATTATCTCTCTCTCTCTCTCTGATTATGATGCCTAACTCATGAACCATTTAACACGTTCATTTATTGCCGTATCTTTTAAATAAGCGACAAATGAAAATAGACACAAACCCAAAAATATATGACAGAAAACTCATACCAGTGGAACACACACACACACACACACACACACACACACACACAAAACGGCCTCGAGGCGAGATTTCTCGACCATTGCTCGAGGTGAAATTAAGTGCTCCACGGACCGCGAGACCCAGGCGGCGTGAACGAGACTCCCACTGGCCCCACCCCCGCCACCGCTGAACCTTCTGTGTCCACTACTACTTTTCCCTATACTGTTCTGTCGCACCCTTGCCCCGCCCGGTTCAGGCCACTAGAGCAATGCGGCATTCCTTCCGATACCAGCACTGCAATCGACCCCCATTTCCCCGTCCCACTTATTAAAGAAGAACGTGTTACTTGTATTTGTACCGATACCCACCTGAGGCCATTACCCCTGGACACAGGGCCAGTGTGACATCCTGGTTACCACAGTTTACCTTCCCCAGGTACCCATTCATCGACCAGCCCTTAAAGGAGGATGTGCAGCTCAGTCGCCCGTACATCATTCCCTCACCCTCCATAACGTCACAAGCCCCTTTCCCATTCCGCCCTCCTCCATGCTCCTGTGCCATAGTATAGAAACGGGGGAAAAGAGAGGTAGACCATGCAGACAAAAGGAAGAAAATAATGCTCCACGCAAGAATAAGATCACGGTCAAAGGGCTCCTCCATTCGCGACGGCAACAAAAGCGAGGGAGTGCACGAGCTTGAACGCCGAGAACAAAACTGCGGTTGAACAAGAAAAAGAGAACAGGGTTGCAACAGTGAATATGATTGGCCGGAAACGAGGACGAGCAGGTAACAACACGACCAAGACACGCCTGTAAATAATGTGTTACGAGACAATGCCAGCCACCACGACAAAGGCCACAACAGCGGACCAATCATCCCGCTAATCAAACAGTGACATCGAGGAACACGCAGGAGGGAGGGAGGAGGGAGGAGGAAAAACAAATGCGTGGAAAGATTTACGGTCTCAGACGGGGCGATGAAGAACAGATCAGACAAAAGAAACCACTCTAGTCGCTGTTGAGAACGATAACAGTGGGGCGAAGAACACTCTCTCTCTCTCTCTCTCTCTCTCTCTAACAGTGGGGAGGCTCTCTCTCTCACTCACACACACACACTCTCTCTCTCACACACACACACACACACACACACACACACACACACACACACACACACACACACACACACACACACACACACACACACACACACACACACACACACACACACAGAGAGAGAGAGAGAGAGAGAGAGAGAGAGAGAGAGAGAGAGAGAGAGAGAGAGAGAGAGAGAGAGAGAGAGAGAGAGAGAGAGAGAGAGAGAGAGAGAGAGAGAGAGAGAGAGAGAGAGAGAGAGAGAGAGAGAGAGAGAGAGAGAGAGAGAGAGAGAGAGAGAGAGAGAGAGAGAGAGAGAGAGAGAGAGAGAGAGAGAGAGAGAGAGAGAGAGAGAGAGAGAGAGAGAGAGAGAGAGAGAGAGAGAGAGAGAGAGAGAGAGAGAGAGAGAGAGAGAGAGAGAGAGAGAGAGAGAGAGAGAGAGAGAGAGAGAGAGAGAGAGAGAGAGAGAGAGAGAGAGAGAGAGAGAGAGAGAGAGAGAGAGAGAGAGAGAGAGAGAGAGATATGACAAGTGTTATGAATGATCCAGTTCTTTATTAATTTGTTATTATCAAACACATTAGGCAGCAATATGATGAATGTGTGGGTGGAGGGTGATAAAGGTAAAACAGGTCATTGTTCACTCTGCCGCCAGTAAGGGATAAGATTACCTGAACAACAAACGGTGAAGCTTTGTCGACACGGTGATAAAGCGAACAATACACTGGATAAAAAAAATTAAAAAAAACTAACACTCATTCCTGCTGCGTGATGAGAAAGGTTACCAAACAAAGAAACGAAGAACTAAATATTTGAAAATCAGCAAATAAATCAGCGGTGAAGAAACGATCATGAATAGAACAAAAATATTATCCAAAAGTATTACTGTCGACTAAAATAATAGCAATAATAATAAAACTACATCTACTTCTACTACTACCACTACTACTACAATTTACCACCACCACCATCACTACTACTACTACTACCACTACTATTAATGATGATAATGATAATGATAATAATAACAATAATAACAAGAACATAAGGATGATAAAAAACAAAACCAAGAAGGATCGCACAGTATTCCTTTCTCTCCCTTCGTGGGGGGCTCGAGGCATCCCCCCCACCCCCACCACCAGTCGTCCGCCTCCTCCCTCCCTCCTTGTTAGCGTCTTCTGATCCCACCCACACCTGTTCCACCTTAAGCCCCACGCAACACACTCCAGCCCCTTAAACCCTCACACAGCTGGCTTCCCACTTGTCCCTTTGCTACCCGCCGCCCCCTGCACTCCCCCAGCCTCATACAATAGTTGCCCTACTGATGTTTCCCCCGTCTCCTCCTCCACCCCCCCGGCAGCCACGAGTACTTCTCCTTTCCTTCTCTCCTCCACACGCCCGTCCCGTTACCCTCTCATTCACTGCTGCACTTACACGATGTCTCTCTTTGTCCTCTTCATCAACAGAGGTTACTGACTGGATAAGAGCAAAAGCGAAGGAGGGAGAGTTGGAGGAGATTTAGGAAGAGACAGTTTAAAGCACATGATGCATAAGAAAGATTTCAAACGCAGCAAATCGAAAACAATGAAGCAGGAGAGAGGCGAAGATAATGATGAAGGCAGGATGAATGTAACAGAAAAAACAACGAACGAAAAAGCTTAAAAACTAGAAAAGCAGTGCAAGGGGGAAGATAAGAGTGATTTTTTTCATCAAAAACTGATTTAGTACTGCATTATAATTTTATAATAATAATAATGATAATAATAATAATAATAATAATAATAATAATAATAATAATAATAATAATAATAATAATAATAATAATAATAATTATCATTATTATAATGATAATATACAATTATTATTAATATCAAGATTATGATAATTACTAGAACTATGATTATGATTAATGGTTATGAAGATTGCTGGCCTTGACAGTGCTTCTAATGATTATGTTGTTGATGCTGTTGCTGCTGTTGGTAGTGGTGGTGGTGATTATGATGATGATAATAGTGGTCGTGGTGGTGGTAGTGGTAATGGTGGTGTGTGTGTGTGTGTGGGGGAAGGAATCACATTTACACTGTCTTATCATAACGGTTAAGAGCCTGTGATTTCAACCTCCCATCTCTCCCCCACACACCACTCCGGTAGCTCAGTGGTAGAGCGCTGCGCTGTCAGGCTCCATGGTCTGGCAGGCGGAGGTTCGAGCCCTGCTCAGGTGGATTTTTCTACCGACAGAGGAGCGGTTACTGCCCCCTTAAGCAAGGGGATGGGGTGTGTGGCGCGTGAAGATCCTGGCAGTACCCAGAGATCGGCTATAAGGAGCTTGCTCGGGTCGGGAGGATAGTAACTGGTGATGACGAGCCCAGCTCGTGATGAGGCCGTGAGGTGAATTACACACACACACACACACACACACACAGGGAAGCTAATTAAGTCTATCCGTGAAGCTTATCTGGTCCTAAATTCCAAGCAGACAGGGAGGCTGCACCTGGCGCGGCGCCCCCCCGGGCCGTGCCGTGCTGGCCCCGCCCCCTGCACCGGACATCGCGGAATGAGGGCCATTACTTGAGTCTACAGCATTAACATTCTGCATTGTTATTAGTTTATTATTACTATTATTATTATCATTATTATCATTATTATCATTATTATTATTATTATTATTATTATTATTATTATTATCATTACTATTACCATTATTATTGACGATTATTCCTATTCTTCTTTCATTTTTCTTCTTCTTTTTCTCATTATTATTATTATTATTATTATTATTATTATTATTATTATTATTATTATCTTCACCATCATCATCAACATTCATTCCGATTCTTTTTATGCTTCTTATTATTACTATCATTATTTTCACCATTATTATTATTATAATTATTATTATTATTATTATTATATTACTGAGTGTCATTACTGATATCATCATTATTATGTATGACAGCATACCTTGGTATTCTAGCATGGGAAACATTACGATCTGTGACTGTAACACACATGATCATCTACTTGGAACACATAATCACCATCATCATCGTTACATAAATTATTATTATTATTACCAACAACAACACAATGCTGGCTCCCCCTCCCCCACCCCACCCTCACACACACTGAGGTGATGGCAGCAGCAGCAGCAGTGGTGGTGGTGGCGACGAGGCCGGTATCAGTTGCATCACACCAAACTCTGGCAAAGATTCTACACAATGAGCCCGAAGGCGAGGCAGCACTGCCGCCGAGAGGACCACGAGCCAGGGACGGTAAAGTTGCGGAAAGGCTTGCGGCCCAGGGATCCGTGACAGGCTTGAGGAACGGTGTGCTGGCTGGGCTCAACGAGATTTCCCTGCAGGTGTACTAGCTCGAGAAGTAATGATGGTATGGCTCCTGGCGGAGCCACTGGTAGATGGTGAGTAGCTTATGATATCCTCACACGCTATTCAGTCAATCATTTAGTCGGTCATTCAGTCAGTCACTTACAAAGTTGATCACTCAGTCAAAATTTCATTCACCCATTAATATAGTCCGATAATCATGCATTCGGTTCCTATTCCAGTCCACGCTGCCACGAGCACGACTGCGGCAGACAGGCCTGGGCACGGCTGTTCCCTAGACCTGCTGCACGCCGGGTCTTTGCGGGGAGGGGAGGGAGGAGACTAAGGTGCAGGTATGTAACACTGTCTTTCTTTCCTCCGTCCTCCCTCCACGACCGTACCCTGTCGCGCTACCGGCGAGAGTGACCATTTCCTCCACTTCTCTTCCAAGCCACAGACGGGGCTGCAACGGGGGACGGGGGGGTGGATTGCGGGGGAGGGAGGCGGGAGCTCAGCTTTAAGAATAGGGAAAGTATTGATCTGTGTGAGAGTGAGAGTGAGCTCAGACGGAGAGAGAGAGAGAGAGAGAGAGAGAGAGAGAGAGAGAGAGAGAGAGAGAGAGAGAGAGAGAGAGAGAGAGAGAGAGAGAGAGAGAGAGAGATAGAGAGAGAGAGAGAGAGAGAGAGAGAGAGAGAGAGAAAAGGGTGAGGGAATGATTTCCTGACGAAGATGGCGAGTACTTTCCCGCACAGAATGTTACGTTATCGCCGCCCCCCCCCTCACCCGAGTGACAATGTGGGGGGGAGAGAGAGAGAGAGAGAGAGAGAGAGAGAGAGAGAGAGAGAGAGAGAGAGAGAGAGAGAGAGAGAGAGAGAGAGAGAGAGAGAGAGAGAGAGAGAGAGAGAGAGATGCTGGCCTTTGGGAGGGTCTAGGCCTAGGTTGGAGTGTTTTAATGAGCGGTGGACCAAATAAGGTGAACGTTGTAATCACCATCAAAGGCCAAGGTATTATTAATGACTAGGTACTGCCCGATGTGTGTGTGTGTGTGTGTGTGTGTGTGTGTGTGTGTGTGTAGCGAGAGGAAAGACACAGTGCTGGCTTCTAATGTACTGTGTATCTCCCTCCTCCTCTTTCTGCTGTTTGTTTACTTGATAATAATAAAAATGAGCCCCCTCCCCCCTCTGCACCGAGCCTTCCCCCATTCACCAACACCACCACCCACTATCCCCTCTAAACACACCTCGCCCCCCACCTCCTCCCCTACAAACCAAGCCCCACCACTTCGCAGCTTCCTACCAACGCCACACACTTGCCTCCGCCACCACCACTATCGCCAACACCTCCTTATCTCTCCCCCTCGCCCCCACCCGTCCCCTAAACATTCCTCCTCGCCACTTCCCTCTCTTTCTCTCCTACGTTCCCAAGCGGCAGTATTCTGTAAAGGGGAATGAGACGAGCTGGCAAGTGGAATGAAGGACTCGCCGGAATGTGAAAAAAGACAAAACGATATTGGACGAGGAGAAAATGAACTGTCGGCATCTGGAAAGGAGGAACAATGACCCAGAGTGGAGGAAAAAAAACGAGAAATGGGATAAATGTGTTAGCTATTAAGATGTAGAGGTGGAGGAGGAGGAGAGGGGAGGAGAAAAAAGACGATGGAGAACAAGAATAAGAGCAATAAGAAGAAGAGGTAGAAAAGGAAATAAGAGGAAAACGTAGGAGAAAGAAGAGAAAGAGGAGGAGGAGCAGGGAAAGAAAGAAGGAGGAAGTGAAGGAAGTGGAAGAGGTGGAGAAGTCGGGAGTAGGCTGAAGAAGCATAGGTCTATAGAGAAATATCTTGAAGTGGGTGGGGGGAAGCGAGGGGGTGGAGCGAGAAGGCTGTGTGATGAGGGACGCGAGAGGGAAGGAGGCGGAATGCTGGGCGGGAGGGCAGGTGGAATGATGCCCAGCTGAGGAATGTGATGGCGATGAAGGGTAAACGAAAGTGGTTGGGTGAGATGACGGAAGTGATGAATGGGCATGACCTACAGAAGAGTTAATAGTGCAAGTTGCGCCCCGCTGCCCAGGGTCGCGGTAGACTGACTGACTGGACTGCCGCCACTTTTTTTTTCCGTAGGTAGGTACTATAGGTAAAGGCCACGTGGCGGAGGTTCACAGGTCTTAGCAGTGCCAGAAATAGGTGCTAGCATTCTGAACACTATTGAAAAACATTAGTGGAGGGTGGCGAGTGAGTAGAACATCTGCCACCACCACTACCACCACCACCAACAACAACATCAACACAACTGCCACAACAATCACCACCACCACCACCACCACTACTGCTTTCAACACCAACACCAACATCACCACCACCACGACTGCTAAAAACCCCACCAACACCACCACCACTACTGCTATCAACGCCAACACCAACATCACCGCCACCACGACTGCTAAAAACCCCACCAACACCACCACCACTACTGCTGTCAACGCCAACACCAACATCACCCCCACCACGACTGCTAAAAACCCCACCAACACCACCACCACTACTGCTATCAACACCAACACCAACATCACCGCCACCACGACTGCTAAAAAACCCACCAACACAACCACCACTACTGCTACCAACACCAACACCAACATCACCACCACCACGACTGCTAAAAACCCCACCAACACCACCACCACTACTGCTATCAACGCCAACACCAACATCACCGCCACCACGACTGCTAAAAAACCCACCAACACAACCACCACTACTGCTACCAACACCAACACCAACATCACCACCACCACGACTGCTAAAAACCCCACCAACACCACCACCACTACTGCTACCAACACCAACACCAACATCACCACCACCACTACTGCTAAAAACACCACCAACACAACCACTACTGCTACCAACACCAACACCAACATCACCACCACCACTTTTTTTTTTCTTTTTTTTTACGTTGTTTGCCTATTGCGCCGGTAGGCATCTTCCCGGTGGGGCCTGATGGTCGGCCCAAGGCTTCTTCCAGGTGGGGCCTGATGGTCGGCCCAGCCCGTTCTGGCGCAGGCGAGTGTTTATAGTGGCGCCATCTTGCATTGGCTCATGCTGCCCCCCGGAACTCGTTCTTGATTCGCTTGGACGGCTTCCTCTAGAGTCCGGGTTGATGGGTGGTCTTCAGGACAGTATGTGGGTAGTTTTAAGCCACTCGGCGGTGACTGAAAAATCCGAGTGGTAGCGTGAGGATTCGAACCCGCGTCGTCCATCACGCGGCGAATGTGGGTCCAGTACGCTATCATTTCGGCCACCGCCTACCTGCTAAAAACACCACCAACACAACCAACACCACCACTACTGCTACCAACACCAACACCAACATCACCACCACCACGACTGCTAAAAACACCACCAACACAACCAACACCACCACCAACACCACCACTACTGCTAAAAAACCCACCAACACCAACACCAACATCACCACCACCACTACTGCTAAAAACACCACCAACACCACCACTACTGCTACCAACACCAACATCACCACCACCACTACTGCTAAAAACCCCACCAACACCACCACTACTGCTACCAACACCAACACCAACATCACCACCACCACTACTGCTAAAAACCCCACCAACACAACCACTACTGCTACCAACACCAACACCAACATCACCACCACCACTACTGCTAAAAACACCACCAACACAACCACTACTGCTACCAACACCAACATCACCACCACCACTACTGCTAAAAACCCCACCAACACCACCACTACTGCTACCAACACCAACACCAACATCACCACCACCACTACTGCTAAAACCACCACCAACACAACCACTACCTACTGCTACCAACACCAACATCACCACCACCACTACTGCTAAAAACACCACCAACACAACCAACACCACCACCAACACCACCACTACTGCTACCAACACCAACACCAACATCACCACCACCACTACTGCTAAAAACACCACCAACACAACCAACACCACCACCAACACCACCACTACTGCTACCAACACCAACACCAACATCACCACCACCACTACTGCTAAAAACCCCACCAACACAACCAACACCACCACCAACAACAACAATCACAACAACACATTGCCGTTACGAACACCACCACCACCACCACTACTGCTATCAATACCAACACCAACATCACCACCACCACAACTGCTAAAACCCCCACCAACACCACCAACACCGCCATCAACAACCACAACAACACATTGCCGTTACAAACACCACCACCACCACCTCTAAAACTTGTGAAGCTAAAAATATATATAACGGATTATGAAGCGAAAAATCAAAGGCACACTAAGAAAAAAAAATATAAGGTAAGCAATACGAAGAAAATGCCGCAACGAGAATATACATAAACGAAAAGAAATATAGAAACGCACGATGCACATACAAAGCGATATGGCAAAAAGGAACAGACGTTAAAGGGGAACAGACACAGAGACCACTGGAAAAGCTAACAGAAATAGGAGGAGACGATGCGAAAATAGACACACGACGCCTGGAATAGTATAAAAAAAGACGCCGCCTGAAAAAAAAATGTAGACAGCGTAAAGAAAAACATAAAACAAAAGTGAAGTGAAACACAATAACAAGGAAGTGTTAAAAACGTGGAGAAGCGAAATACACGGATAAAATGGAAGGAGGAGGAGGAGGAGAGAAAGGGAGGGAAGGGAATAAAGGGCGCATGAGAAGAAAGAGGGGAGGTAAAAGAGAGAGAGAGAGGGGGGAGTGGGGGGGAGGAAATCTAAGAAGGGGAGAATGGAGGGTGAGGGGTGGGAAAGAAAAAGGAGGAGGAGAAAGAGGAAGAGGAGGGGATAAGAAAGAGGACAGAAGGGGGGGAAAGAGAGGGTGAAAAGAGGAAAGAGAAGTAAGTGACTATACAGGGAGGGGGGCTAAGAGGAGAGACAAAAAATCAGAGGCCCGAGGGACGGGGACGGCGGGGAAGTTGACGGCAGGGCGTGGGAGGTGATGATGGGGTTTGAACAGGGTGACGGGGTGACGGGGTGATGGGGATGGTCTGGTGAGTCAGGGCTAAGGCGCCAGGCAGGTCGATGACAAGCACACCCTGGCGACGGGCTGACTGACAGACTGACAGTGCAAGCAGTATGAGTCACGCCGCCGCCACACCGCCGCCGCCACCACAACACTACAGCAACAACGCAAAATGAATGACTAACACACTACACATTACCAGCGTTGCCAGATTATCGTACTCAGGGCATCGTATTTTTCGATTTCTGATTGATTGGTAGATTGATAGTTTATTGTTGCAAGTAAACAACAAAGGAGAAGGGAGGAGCATGCCATCCCAACCCCCAGGCCGTACAGAGTGTGATTATACAACAAAAGATACATGTGGAAGTAGCACCAGGAAACTAAAAAGATACAATGGTAGGGGACAAGTGATAAATGAAGTTAGCTATTGCAGTGGACGAGACAGTTTTGGGGGTGGAAATCGGTAACTGCAATAGGCTGAGTACGAGAACCTGCAACACTGCTCATTACAACTATAGCTCGTATTTCGAAACGTATCCGCGCTCCACTTCACCTGTCTGATAATCCTCTCGAAGTTGCTGAGTTTTTCATGGACTGTTTTGTGATCCTGGTGATAGTTTTACCTGACTTCTTCGCCTTGAATGGGAAAAAAAAACACCCATGAAAACCCGGTTAATCTTCTCTGTGGCCTTGGGAAATAATCGTAATGGGAGGACGATACGTTTAAAAATGTAGACGTATATCATCACCACCACCACTACCGCCAACACCATACATACAAAACCACCACCACTACCACCAACACCATACATACAACACACAGAAAAACAAACCACCACCACTACCCCAAACACCATACATACAACACACAGAAAAACAAACCACCACCACTACCCCAAACACCATACAAACAACACACAGAAAAACAAACCACAACCACTACCCTAAACACCATACATACAACACACAGAAAAACAAACTACCACCACTACCGCCAACACCATACATACAACACACAGAAAAACAAACCACCACCACTACCCCAAACACCATACAAACAACACACAGAAAAACAAACCACAACCACAACCCTAAACACCATACATACAACACACAGAAAAACAAACCACAACCACTACCCTAAACACCATACATACAACACACAAAAAAACAAACCACCACCACTACCCTAAACACCATACATACAACACACAGAAAAACAAACCACAACCACTACCCTAAACACCATACATACAACACACAAAAAAACAAACCACCACCACTACCCTAAACACCATACATACAACACAGAAAAACAAACCACAACCACTACCCTAAACACCATACATACAACACACAGAAAAACAAACCACAACCACTACCCTAAACACCATACATACAACACACAGAAAAACAAACCACCACCACTACCCCAAACACCATACATACAACACACAGAAAAACAAACCACCACCACTACCCCAAACACCATACATACAACACACAGAAAAACAAACCACCACCACTACCACCACCATACATACAACACACAGAAAAACAAACCACTACCACTACCACCAACACCATACAAACAACACACAGAAAAACAAACCACAACCACTACCCCAAACACCATACATACAACACGCAGAAAAACAACAACAACTACTGCGCTACACATTAATCATCACTGTATTACCACCACCACCACCACCACCACTACTAACACCACCACCAAAACCAACAACAAGAGCATATACACAACAGCAGCAGCAGCGGAAGACAAACAGCTACGGCACGCTACACCCATTCACTATCATCATATTTACCACCATCACCACCACTAATAAAAACATTGCAGCAACAACGTAATTGACTGCTCTTTCGGCCATCTCTCCGGATTCTTTACAGGAGCAGCGAGTAGCGGGCTTTTTTTTTTTATTGTTTCCTTTTTTTGTGTGTGTGCCCTTGTGCTGTCTCCTTTGCTGTAAAAAAACAACAACAACAACAAAAAAAAAAAACACTACAACACAAAACAAACAACTGACACGCTACACATTAATCGTCATTGCATTACCACCACCATCATCACCCCCACCACCATCGTCATCACAAGAACAACATCATCGCCACCACCCCACCACCCCATCAACCCCTATACCGCTATATTAACGATGGCACAGCAAAGAATCCCGTATACCTACAAGAAAAATTAAAGAGAGAGGTGAGACTATTCAGTTTTCCGGACAGCGCAAGATAGGACGTCGTGGGTGTCATTACAGCTATATAGTCACGGCTTAAAAAAGGAATGGATCAGCCCGTATAGTTGAGAGAGGTGAGACTATTCAGTTTTCCGGACAGCGCAAGATAGGACGTCGTGGGTGCCATTACAGCTATATAGTCACGGCATTAAAAAAGGAATGGATCAGCCCGTATAGTTAAACGTATCGGCGCCTCAGTTCGCCTGTTTGCAGAAGTTCCTGGGATATTCATGGACTGTTGTGCGCACCTAGCGATCGTTTGACCCGACTTCTGCATCTAGAACGAGAAAAATCACCCATGAAAATCCGGTTAATCTACTTTTTGTGGCCTTGGGAAATAGTCGTAATGGGAACCCGATGCGTTTAATAATACCTACCGTTGTATCTTTTTTAGTTTCCTGGTGCTACTTCCACATGTATCCTTAGTTGTATAATCACACTCTGTACGGCCTGGGGGTTGGGTTGGCATGCTCCTCCCTTCTCCTTTGTTGTTTACTTGCAACAATAAACTATCAATCAATCAATCAGGTTTCAAGAGACGGAAAACTACGAGCTTATTAAGTAAAATCTGTAGAGACACACTTAAGTTAAAAAGAACAGTTAGGTAGGAACACACACACACACGAGGCCACACCTTCCCGCCTTGCCCTTTTTCCACGGCGCGCCACGCCTTCACGTCTTCCTCTTCCTCTTCTCCCTCACTCCCGCGACGCAGCACAAAGGAAGCTAAACGCGCGACATTGTTTTAAACTACAAAACAACTTGGGCATTAGCATCTGGCGCGTCCACTTAACTCATTCGCATATGACGCTAAAGCTACTACAGAGAGAGAGAGAGAGAGAGAGAGAGAGAGAGAGAGAGAGAGAGAGAGAGAAAGGGGGGGAGGGGGATGAGAAGTGGAGGGATGGAATAAATTGGGAAATGGAATCAGATACTTTTACGAGGAAATTCTGGGTCATCATAGAAACATGAAACGTAGTATTGAAGGACGAGGAGGAAAAAGAAGAGAAAGAAGAGACAGAGGAGGAGGAGGAGGCGGCGAGGAGGAAAAAGAAGAGAAAGAAGAGACAGAGGAGAAGGAGGAGGAGGCGAGGAGGAAAAAGAAGAGAAAGAAGAGACAGAGGAGGAGGAGGAGGAGGAGGAGGAGGAGGAGGCGAGGAGGAAAAAGAAGAGAAAGAAGAGACAGAGGAGGAGGAGGAGGAGGAGAGCACAGAATAAGAAAAGAGGAAAATGTAAGGATGTCGGTGCAGGAAAGAGTGAGTCCTGGCTGTAATGAGGAGGCTTATCCGCTGTCCTTGTGTCCTGTATCCTCCTCCATGTCGCTCCTGTGGCACAGAGGATACGTGCGTGTAACATGCATTAAACACCAGCCGTTTTGTGCTGTGATGGGGACGTTCAAGTGTACTATAATGATCAGAGCATTTTGGTATGAGGTGATCGATCGTTTTTGTACTGTTCACTAGGAGGCTTGTTCATGTGTTCTGTGATTTGATTCGAGGGAAAAAATATTCATGTCAATGGTTGGAAGAAGAGGAGGAGGAGGAGGAGACTGAAACACCAGAGAGTTATAAGAAAAAAGTAACACGAAAGAGTGGAGACTGGGAAGAAAACATAACCAGAGGCAAGAAAAAAAAAAGCAAGGTATGGGCGATGAATGACAACCGAAGGAAAAGGAAGCGAGAGAGGTATACAAGGGAGATGAAAGAAAAATGGTATGATGTGCATGGTAGACAAAAAAAGTAAGATGGCTGAAGCAAGGGAGTTGGAGGGATGTGACAGGACGAGAGGGAGCCGAGGAAGCAAGAGTTAATTAACGCTCATCCATTTCACAACCAAACCAGATCTAAAACAGTCTTCCTCATTTACCGTCTCCTTGATACGGCATTCAGTATTTCAAGAGGGGGGCAAGAAGACGAGAACTCAATTCGGAGAATGTCTTTCCTGTTCTTCTGT
Organism: Eriocheir sinensis; assembly: GCF_024679095.1. Taxonomy (NCBI): domain Eukaryota; kingdom Metazoa; phylum Arthropoda; class Malacostraca; order Decapoda; family Varunidae; genus Eriocheir; species Eriocheir sinensis. Next base: position 299,080 of record NW_026111526.1, read on the forward strand.
TTCTTTTTATTACATGGCAGCATGTTCCGGAGACTTAGGGTCATATTAAAAGACATATCACCGCCTAAGAACACATAATTGACAAGGCTTTCGTAGGAGTTGTGGGCATTTCCAGGGGTAGTTTTATGGCCCTGGTGGTAGTTTGACCCTTCTTCTGTACCCTGAGCCTAAAAAAAAACACTCATTAGAACCTGATTGATTTGACTTTGACCTTTAGAAATAGCTGATGTGAGAAGCGAAAGTGTCTTGCAATACCACCCTTATTTCCATACTGTTTCCCTTTGGACTTTCTCGTGTATCACAAACACTATCCTTCCTCCCTCGCTGTGTGCCTGACGAGGCGACCCGCCCTGCAGCAGCCCGCTGATCACAGGTGCTGAGTGTCAATTGGGCCTGGCCTGCCCCTGCATAACTGCTAATGACTGGCTCGTCACTGACACTAATTACCGTTTACCTTGGTGATCTACCTTCAACTAGCAACACAGACTGAACAAAATTTCCCCCGCGTACACTTTGAAACACGACAGCGGCATGGCCACAATAACCTATGTTCTTATAATGACGGTGATTCAGAACACACACACACACACACACACACACACACACACACACACACACACACACACATACACACACACACACACACACACACACACACACACAGAGGTAATCAAAGCACAGGCAACTCAAAAACCTGAATATATGAATAATCCAGGAACACTGATCAACCTTTCATCCAAAAGAGTTGGATTACCAATGAACAGAAAATATATGAAATACACTCATAGGCCTATGTATTTTTTCTCCATGAATAACCATCTCTAATCAAAGTAGAGCCAACGGGGCTATCAACCAGCGTGGGGTGGTGGCGAGTCCGTGGACCTAGGTTCGAGTCCCACCGAAACACACTGATTTTTCAATACTGGTCGAATGCTGCCCAAATCTTCCATCAACCCTAACTTCAGCGACTTGGTTCAAGTGGAGCACCGGGGGCAGCATGGGCCAAGCAAGTCATACATCACGGCACCCATTATAAACAAAATTCGTCTGCGCCACCAACACCCTGGGGTCGCAAAACAACAACAACATATACTGCTACTCTACTGAACCATTTATCATTAACTGAAGATATATATATGTGTGTGTGTGTGTGTGTGTGTGTGTGTGTGTGTGTGTGTGTGTGTGTGTGTGTGTGTGTACCTTCAGTATGAATGTGTGTTTGTGTGCCGCATTCATTGATTATCTTTACATTTTCATTATTATTTATAGGCTCGTCTGCACGGGTGCTGAGGACCAGCCCACCCCTGGCATTCACACACACACACACACACACACACACACACACACGGACAGTCTCTTACTCACCACATCTGCTGAGACACGCGCAGTACTTACCTATGGAAAGAAAACAAAAATTAGATATACAACAACAAGAAGAAGAACAACAACAACATTAACAAGTACGTATACTGCTACTTCTACTACGATTACAACAACTACTACTACTACTACTACTACTACTACTACTACTACTACTACTACTACAACTACTACTATTACTACTACTACTACAACTACTACTACTACTACTACTACTACCACTACTACTTCTACAAGTACTACAACTTTTATAACTTTACTACTATGAATAATAATAAAATACAATAATCATAAAGATTATAATAATTATCATTATCAATATTATAATTGTAGTAATTTTGATAATGCTATAGATATAATTACTATGTAGCGAGAGGCAACATGAGCAGCACATTCCTGCAGTTCCATCACTTCGTGTGCGTGCGTGCGTGCGTGCGGGCGGGCGGTCGGAGGTGCAGACTTTTTTTTTCAACGCTCATCTGACCCATCAAATCAGAAAAATAGAAAACTCTTGAGACCGAGACCACGCGAAAAGTGATGAAATAAATATCAAATACCGAACTAAAACTTCCAGAACAAGCTCTGGTCGTTCTCCTCGCACTGGTTATTATTCAGCACAGGGCAAAACTAAGTAGAGCCGGAGGAGCATATATAAGCATAAAAGTCTGTCACCCCGACACTCTGAAGACAGAGAATTGCAGAGCATAATCATGCAGTTCCATTATTTTGTGTGCCTGACGGCAGGTGCGCCTGCGTGCACACGGAAACCAAGCCCTCTGTGCCGGGCTACCTTCCAGCCCCTTCAGTATCCATCAATAGCCCTGACGGTCTTGGCCAGAGCACCTCACGGCACCTTCCGGTACCCACTGCAAGTTCTCATGCTCTGCTCTCACACACATGAGCCGTGTTTTCCATTAGGCGGCTCGGGGTTATTCAACCAGTCGACTTTTTTTCTTTTTTTCTTCGCTAGCATTCACTCACTTTAAATCGGTGTTTTACCCAAAAAGAGTATTCTTCAGACATGCACCGAAGGATTTCTCATAAATAATCAATAAATATATAATAACAATAATAATAATAATAATAATAATAATAATAATAATAATAATAATAATAATAATAATAATAATAATAATAATAATAATAGCAAATGACATCCAACCTCTACGACAACGACAACCACTAACACGACCACCACCACCACCACCACCTCCAACGCCAATAAGAGAAACTTGTGGCGGGTGAGAAGGGAAAGACGGGAAAAAAGGAACAAGCCATGAACGCCACTCCCCTATACCTCCTCCTCTTACATCATTCGTCATTCAAATCAATATCACACACACACACACACACACACACACACACACACACACACACACACACACACACACACGGTTATTTTTCTCGCGGTATAAATTTTCGCTTCTGGTTTTAATCACAGAGAAGCGGGCGAGAGGGGGGGTGGGGAGGGGGGGGGGGTAGTGCAGGAACGGAAGAGGAGATGGCTGAAGGGGAGGAAGGGAAGGGAAGTGAAAGGATTGTCAGGTTTTCATTTTTCATAAGTTTTCATTCAGCATTCCACTCTGTTTCATAAAGTTTCGTCCGGTTCGATAACTCCACGTGAGGTCCTCGTTCTCGTCCTTTTCCTCGTTTCCGACCTTTTCCACGTCGTCTCCTTCCTCCCCGTCAGGGTTAAAAGCTCTGACTCTGGCTGCTGTAGGAGTGAGCCTTGCGTGCGTGTGTTCCCTTCCCTGCCCCTACATCTTTCTTATCCTTATTCTTCATATATTTCCCTTTATAAACCCTTACTTTTAGCTATTGATGTGCTTCCTTCCCTTCCCTTCTCTTTCTAATCCTTTTTCTTCATTTTTTTCTACCTTTAGATTTAGATGTTCCCTTCTCTTCTCTTTTCTCTTTTTTTTTTATCTTTCTCCATATAAATCCCTTTTTAAACGGGCATATGGCACGCTACCCTGAAGCCGACCCTGCTGATGGAGTTGTTTCTGTAAGAGGCAACCCTGAGTGGAGGAAAACAAGAGGACGCCCACAGAGTTCACGACTCGAGCAAGTCGATGGATTCTGCCAAGAAGTACTTATGATGGGAAAGGGCTCTGCATTTTGACTCTCCTGGAGGAACCCCCGAGTCTGGCGTCGTAGGGTGGGCGAGGCGACACGTCCCAAGGAGTATGCCCCCATTGATTGATACCGCATTTCTCTTCGCGTTTCTGTAATTTTTATTTTTTTATTTTTTTACAACAAAGTAGGCAGCTCAAGGGCACACAAAAAAAGAAAACAATAATAAAAAAAAGCCCGCTACTCGCTGCTCCTAAAAAAGAAACAAAAGAGGTGGCCGAAAGCAAGATCAAATACGGGAGGAGAGGTGTCCTGATACCCTCCTCTTGAAAGAGTTCAAGTCGTAGGCAGGAGGAAATACAGATGAAGGAAGATTGTTCCAGAGTTTACCAGCGTGAGGGATGAAAGAGTGAAGATGCTGGTTAACTCTTGCATAAGGGGTTTGGACAGTATAGGGATGAGCACGAGTAGAAAGTCGAGTGCAGCGGGGCCGCGGGAGGGGGGGAGGCATGCAGTTAGCAAGTTCAGAAGAGCAGTCAGCGTGGAAATATCGATAGAAGATAGAAAGAGAGGCAACATTGCGGCGGAATTTAAGAGGTAGAAGACTATCAGTATGAGGAGGAGAGCTGATGAGACGAAGAGCCTTAGCCTCCACTCTGTCCAGAAGAGATGTGTGAGTGGAGCCCCCCCACACATGAGATGCATACTCCATACGAGGGCGGACAAGGCCCCTGTATATGGACAGCAACTGTGCAGGGGAGAAGAACTGGCGGAGACGGTACAGAACGCCCAGCCTCGAGGAAGCTGATTTAGTAAGAGATGAGATATGAAGTTTCCAGTTGAGATTTTGAGTTAAGGATAGACCGAGGATGTTTAGTGTTGACGAATGTGATAGCTGGGTGTTGTCAAAGAATGGGGGATAATTGTTTGGAAGATTGTGTCGAGTGGATAGGTGGAGAAACTGTGTTTTTGAGGCGTTGAAGGACACCAGGTTCTTCTTGCCCCAATCGGAAATAATAGTAAGGTCTGAGGCTAAGCGTTCTGCAGCCTCCAGCCTTGAGTCGTTAAGTTCCAGTAGGGTGGGTCTTCTATTAAAAGAAGTTGAGTAATGCAGAGTGGAATCATCGGCGTAGGAATGGATAGGACAGTTCGTTTTGGAAAGAAGATCATCAATGAACAACAGAAAAAGAGTGGGAGATAGGACAGAACCCAGTGGGACATCACTGTTAATAGATTTAGGGGAGGAACAGTGACCGTCTACCACGGCAGAAATAGAACGGTCAGAAAGGAAACTGGAGATAAAGGTACAGAGAGAAGGATAGAAACCGTAGGAGGGTAGTTTGGAAAGCAAAGATTTGTGCCAGACCCTATCAAAAGCTTTTGATATGTCCAGCGCAATAGCAAAAGTTTCACCGAAACGGCTAAGAGAGGATGACCCAGAGTCAGTTAAGAAGGCTGCGAGATCACCAGTAGAACGCCCCTTGCGGAACCCATACTGGTGATCAGATAGAAGGTCAGAAGTGGAAAGGTGCTTTTGAATCTTCCGGTTAAGGATTGATTCAAAAGCTTTAGATAGACAAGAAAGTAAAGCTATAGGACGGTAGTTTGAGGGATTGGAGCGGTCACCCTTCTTAGGCACAGGCTGTATGAAGGCATACTTCCAGCAAGAAGGAAAGGTAGATGTTGACAGGCAGAGGCGAAAGAGTTTGACCAGGCAGGGTGACAGCACGGAGGCACAGTTTTTAAGGACAATAGGAGGCACTCCATCAGGTCCATAAGCCTTCTGAGGATTGAGGCCAGAGAGGGCATAGAAAACATCATTTTGAAGAATTTTTATAACAGGCATAAAGGAGTCAGAGGGGGGATGAGTAGGAGGAATATGCCCAGAATCGTCCAGAGTGGAGTTTTTAGAAAAAGTTTGAGAGAAGAGTTCAGCCTTAGAGATAGATGAGACGGCAGTGTTGCCGTCAGGACTGAGAGTGGAGGAAAGATGAAGAAGTGAAGTTGGAGGAGATGTTTTGGCTAGATGCCAGAAGTCACAGGAAGAGTTAGAGAAAGCAAGGTTTTGGGATTTTCTATTAATGAAAAGAATTTTTGGTTAGTCGGAGAATAGATTTGGCACGATTTCGGGCAGAAATGTAAAGTTCATAATTAGCATTAGTTTGAAGGCTCTGGTACCTTTTGTGAGCTACCCAACTGGTTCCTATAGTTGCTTGCTTACTTTTTCCGGCCATTCTTTTAACTCTTTCTCTAATTCTTCCTCTGTTCTTTTTTTTCCATTGTTTATTTTTTATTACATTCATGTACAATGTACACCTTCCTCTGCTATATGCTTTCATTTTCACTTTTATTCTCTTTCTCTCATTATTTGACCTTTTCCTTTCTGCATTTTTTTTTTTTTTAATCTCTTCAGTTCCTTTTCCTTCTTCCCATCTCTTCCCCAGTGTCTATGTAGCAACTTGACGACC
>NW_026111526.1:315000-327500 GCF_024679095.1 Eriocheir sinensis
GGTCTTGGGATGGATAGGGCAGCAAAGTAGGAGCTTGCTCGGGAGTACCGCCGGGAGTATGGGCGGCGAGTGAGTGAAGCGATGCACCCCCGGGCGTATGCTCCCTATCAGTTAATTAGTCAAATATCATTACTATTACGGAATCTTAGGACGAATACCAACTGCCTAACCCAGGCCCTAGAACACGCAATTGTCGAAGGAGACTCGCTAGAGTAGAATCTTTTCCTATTTCCTTCCTTCCTTCTTTGCACCATTCATTCGCTCATTCATTTATAAACAAAATCATTCATTCATTCATTAGTTCATTCATTCAGTCAGCCGTACATTCCATGGTTCGTTCATTCATTCTGTCTCTCCTCTTCCAAGAAGCAAGTCGTCCCCCCCTGGGCAGGCGTGTAAGTGGCTGGCTGGGGCGGGGCGGGGCGGGACGAGGCGGACAGGTGCAGCGTGCCAGCCTCCGCCCAGCCCGCCCCGCCCTGCTACGGTACCTCCTCAGGGAGTGGGCGGAGGGACAGCAGTGGCCCACTCTACCACCACTACCAGCACCACAGCAACCATTTCCACACCACCACACCCACCACCACCACCACCAACACCACAGCAACCATCTCCACACCACCACCACCACCACCACAACCACAGCAACCATCTCCACACCATCACGACCACCACCACCACCATCTCCACACCACCACCACCACCACCATCCATCATCTTAACCTCAGCAGTCATCACCACCCCACCACCACCACAACCACCAAGCCCATCAGCAGCGTCACGATCCGCCCAGAGCCACCAAAAGATGCCATGGCAGGTGTCGGCCCCACACAGCTGCCGCAGAAGCAAGGATGATGGGAAGGGAGGACGGAGGAAGGCTTGAGGAGGGAAGGGGGGAGGGAGGGAGGGGCGGGTGTGTTCTTGCTGGTATCCCGGTGTTGTGTTTGCTAAGTTTGCAGTTTTTGTTCTTCTATTAAGGAAGTGTAAATTTGCTCTTAATTGCTGGGTTCGGTTTGGGTGAGCTTGCTACCTGTGTGTGTGTGTGTGTGTGTGTGTGTGTGTGTGTGTGTGTATGTGTGTGTGTGTGTGTGTGTGTGTTGCTGGGGGAGCAGTTGACGTGTACATGTTTGTTTCAATGTCGCCTCTTTTCTGGTGACTACATGAACTCTCTCTCTCTCTCTCTCTCTCTCTCTCTCTCTCTCTCTCTCTCTCTCCTGGCTTTTATCTGCACGTCAACGCTTCATCTTTACGAGTCTTGGTTGTTAGGCTGCTTGTCCTTTGCGTGTGTGTGTGTGTGTGTGTGTGTATGTGTGTGTGTGTATGTGTGTGTGTGTATGTGTGTTTGTGTGTGTGTGTGTGTGTGTGTGTGTGTGTGTGTGTGTGTGTGTGTGTAATATCGTTGATCCAGAAGCACACACACTAAGTTGTCTTGCTCTCCGACAATAAAACGCCTTAAGGAAAAAAACAAAACAAAAACAGCACCATTACCACCGTCAAGAACAAAACAACACCAACACCAAGGACGACGACGGCAACAACGAGACTAACAAAAAAATTACTAACACTAACAAAACAACAACTTTCTTCTTGATTAGTCACTTTCCTGAGGTGGGCGTGGCGCGGGTTATGAGAGAGCCAGCCCGTCATTGTAGCGTTCTTGCCAAGGCTTAGCGAGGGGGGTGGATGGTCTTCAACGACTCTGGCCATGGAGTTGGGGAGGGGGGGGGAGGTAGAGGTCGCATGGTTCGAGGTCGCGGTTCAAACAACACTCACAACAGCAGTAAAACAAAACAGAGCAACGATGACAACAATACGATAATGAAAACAACCTAAATAATAATGCTAACTGCTGTAGTAACGATAATACCAATAATAAGAACCCAATAATGACAACGACGAGGACGACGACAAGAACATTGATAACAACAACACGACAATGACAACAAATATTTCAGCGAACAAACACAGCGGAAGACTTTTATAACTCTTCACAAAGAAAAGAGCTAGAGGGATGACGGGATGCGGGAGAGAACGCAGGTAAGGACCCGCCCTCACACAGGCTTAGTGAGTTCAGGTGTTTCATGCTTCTCTCCTTCGCACCTGTCCCCGCTTCCGCCCTATATAGTCAAGCGTGCTGTCTGACTAGCGGGAGCGAGGGCGTGGGGACGAGGCGGCGTGAGGTCGAGAGGGAGCTGTGTAACCCAGGAAATGGAGACTGAAATACTTCCCGTGAAAGAATAATAGCTATGAAGAAAGTGGAAAGAGTAACTAGAAGCAGGAGCTGAAAAGAGAGCAGCTCCTAGGAAAGCGGCACAGGACAAAGGGTGGTCTGAGGGAGTCCGGCTGAGTGCAGGAAGGAATGGAGGCTGAATCACCACCCTAAAAACAAAAAATTACTGAGCTGAAGGAATGGAGTGTGGCAGGCGGCGAGGAGGGCGCTACTCCCAAAAGCATTACACAAGGCAAGAGGCAGCAGGGAGTGTCTGGTAGTGCGCAGGAGGAAGGAAAGGGGGCATTAAGGAAGAGGAATGGGCAGGAGAGGATGACCCCGGCGGAAGGTGGGTGGTTTACGGAGCTGGTGGGCGTTGTCAGGGCTGCCCCGTGTCCCCATCATTAAGTGGCGGCCGGCAGAGCCCCGCTGGATGTCCCTGTCTGAGATAGCGTCCAGGCGGGGAAGCGGCCCTTATTTGGACGCTCCTTCAGGCTTCTCTCGCAGGCAGGCCAGGCAGGCAGGAGGAGGACGAGAAGGAGGAGTTTAGCATAGAGGCAGGGGGGAGTCATCAGTACAGACAGAGAGACAGTGCCGCGCCACAAAAAGGCACCATCACGTCCCTCCAACTCGTGACTGGAGAACAAAGGCAAAGAAAACATTCCACAAACCACAGAAACTCGGAGAAACAGTAAGAAAAATAACTTTACTGCGAGGACTCAGGACGACCCCATAAGCGACCTCCAGATATAAGGTGACTTTGAGAAGTGTGTGGCTAACGGGTTGCTCGGAGCCCCTAGATAGCAAAGGAACAAGGAAGGGTGGGGGTGGAGAGCGGTGGAGTTATATATGCAGACAAAACCCATAATGTCACAGAAATTATTGAGGCACAGACTCCAAGGAAAGACAAATGGAAGTCTTAGCCCAGGTACAGCAACGACGAGGTGATGAGGCGGCACAGACCAAGTGGCAACGATGCGGTGATGACAGACAGGATAACAGACAGACAGGAGTGCCGCGAGTCACAGACGTTGAAACACTGACAGGCAAGGGAATGGAAGGGAGGTGTGGCGCGGGGCTACGAAGCTTACCTGGCTCAACACGCTGCACCAACAGTAACCTACACCAGAGCCGAGAGTGCGCCGTGACTCATGTCTATAGTGAGATACAGTAGTGCTGCTGATAGTAATAACCGCAATAAAAATAATGATAATGCTACTGATGATACTGATGATACTACTACTACTACTACTACTACTACTACTACTACTACTACTACTACTACTACTACTAATAATAATAATAATAATAATAATAATAATAATAATAATAATAATAATAATAATAATAATAATAATATAATAAAATAAAAAATAATAATAATAGTAATACTAATAACAGCAACTCGTACATCAGTATTATCATTATCCTCATTATTATCATTATCATACAAACAACGTCAAAAAACAATAACAACAATAAAGTCCTCTTCCACGTCTCCAGATTCCGCCGCCAGATGGCAACAGTTTCATCGTATCGTTTTTACAGGCTGTCACGACAAACTCTCTCGACACAGTTTCCCCTATAAAGATAAAAAGAAATGCCGCCAAATGTTCTTTTTCAAACCACACTTTATAGCTGTATTGATAATCACTGATACATTAACGACGCCGCGGCCGTCTCCAGAACAACCAGAAAAGATTGTTAGGTGGAGGCACAAAGCTGCTGTTGATGCGACGCACGTTCGTCGCGGCGGATCGGCAGGTCGGCAGAAGAAATCCCACGAAACATTCATCAGCATTTCTGCTAAACACCAACTATCTCCCGAACACCCTGACACATTCTTATTGCCTCTCAAAGATCGAGAAAAAAAAACAACTTTCGAAATAAATCTACTGCAGAAGGGAAGGAAGAAGAACGAGGGGGAGACGCGTAAAAAAAATAGGATGATATATAAACAAATAATGCAAATTAAGCACTTAAAAGCACAAACAAAAGAAAATAATGGCTAAAGCAAAGAGACAACACGCAGAGCATAGAAAACAGTGTGAGGAGGAGGAAGAGGAGGAGGAGGAGGAGGAGAGAGGCGAGAAACAGGATACAAGCAAGTGGCCATGAAGAGACATACAAGGAGGCGAAATGGAACGCAAAGGCAGGAACCCAGAAGCCAATGAGAGAGAGAGAGAGAGAGAGAGAGAGAGAGAGAGAGAGAGAGAGAGAGAGAGAGAGAGAGAGAGAGAAATATATGGCGTTCCCTCCCTCCTCTGTATATTCCTGTGCACATTCTAGACGACAGCTTCATTGATAGCCTATTCCGTAAACATGCTCAGGTAATCGGAGACAGAGGGCCGCACTCTAATATAACAAACACATTTATGTATTATAGTCTTGTTTGTGTTGTGCTGTCTGTATATCGAAGAGCAGCCAGCCAGCAGCTTGTCACTGATCCCTCTCTGGCCTTCCTCATAATGCCCCCAGAGTCTCTCCAACCCCCGCCAAATAATGTCACTGATATCATGTAGAAAGTCCCCCCCACACAGACAAAGAGATGCCCTCGCCCGGGTATTGGCGTAGACGAGGCGAGGAGGCGCTGCAAAACACGGCGGGACGACATCTTACTCTCCTTTGTGAGCTCGTTTCCTTCCCTGCTCCCTCCGGTCAAGCCTCCAGCCTTCACCAGCTACTTAGGTTTTCTTTCAGAGATCTTCGCCTTCTGTGCATCCCGCTCGTCGTTTTCTCCTTCGCAATCACCCTTTCCAACGCATCCCTTCCCTTGGTGTTCTCTCTTTTCTCTCCCTCTATATTAGTCTCTGTTCTCTCCTCCTCTTCGTCGCCTTGCTGCTTGACATTCTCCAGCCTTCCTCCCCACCGCCCCTCCCCCGCCGCCCCAGGACAAGGCCCCCCAGAGGGCAGGCCAACCAGTTTTTGTGGCCTTCAGGTTTGTGCCTCTCATACAAAAAAATGACACTACTTTTGAATTATTACTTCTCCTATTTATCATTCTTAATTGTTATCTGTATATTGTTATTAATACCATTATTATTATTTTATTGCAACTACTGCATTTCTTACAACTACTACGATCACTACTACTACTACTACTACCACCACCAACAACACTACTACTACTACTACTAATAATAATAATAATAATAATAATATCACTACTTCTACTACCACTGCTACTACCACTGCTGCTACCACTACAACAGCCGCCTGATATAACAGAGGCAATTGTTGTTGTTAAGGTAATAATCACCGACATTCCTCTCCTCCTCCTCCTCCTCCTCCTCCTTCACCTTCCTGTGTTAGATATGTTTTTGTTATTTTTTACACTAATGTAGACAGGTTCTACGCTACTGGTATTTGCACCTGATTATCTCTCTCTCTCTCTCTCTCTCTCTCTCTCTCTCTCTCTCTCTCTCTCTCTCTCTCTCTCTCTCTCTCTCTGTCCACGTACTAGAGGCCTTGCTTTCAGAGTCACGAGCCATCGCCGGCGCCACGTCAGCCCCGCCGGGCACGCCTCGCCCCTCAAGGTCACTGCCGCCGCCACCACAGGAGCCCAACACGACAGTCAAGTTTTTTCGCCACTCGGTAATTTCCTCGTCGGTTTACATTTTTAAATAGCGCCCCGACGACAAAAAGATACACACTTAAGTTTCCAATGACGCAGCTCCTGAGAACCATCATTAGCGAAGACAAAGACAACGACGGAGGTGAGGTCAGAGGAAGTGATGCTTAGGGCTGCCTGGCGATGATGTGAGGCAGGCGGGGCGGCGAATGGAGGGAATGGCTGGCGAAGGAGGGAGAGGGGAGGGAAGGGGAGGGAAGGGAAAGGTAAGAACGTGTGTGGGGTCTTTGAGGAAGTGTAGGGAAAAAGGGGAAGGAAGGGTATAAGTAAGGGTGGGTGGGGGGGGGGGGTGAGGAGAGGTAAGGGGAAAAGGGAAGGGAAGGAAGGACATGGATCTTTGAGGAAGGGCAGGAAGGAGAAGGAAGGGAAGGGAAGGAATGTGAGGATGGGGTCACTGAGGAAGGGTGAGGAGAAGGGAAGGAAAAGAAATGAAAGCGAGGATGTTTTTTTTTTGTTTTTTTTGAGGAAGGGTAAGAAGAAAGGGGATGAAACAGAACGTGAGGATGACGAAGGAAGAAGACTTTGAAGAAGGGTAGGAAGAAATAAAGACAGAAGGGATGGAATAGAACGTGAGGTGAGAGGAAGAACGCGATTGTGGGGAAAGGCAAAAAGAGAAGGGATGGAATAGAAGGTGAGGGAAGAGGTGGAAATACAGGACTCTGAGAAAGGGTAGGAAGAAAAGAAGACAGAAGGAAAGGAACGGAACGTGGGAGACGAAGAGGAAATACAAGACTCAAAGGAAAGGTAGGAAGAAAAAAAGACAGAAGGAAAGGAACGGAACGTGGGAGACGAAGAGGAAATACAAGACTCAAATGAAAGATAGGAAGAAAAGAAGACAGAAGGAAAGGAACGAAACGTGGGAGAGGAAGAGGAAATACAAGACTCAGAGGAAAGGTAGGAAGAAAAGAAGACAGAAGGAAAGGAAGAGAACGTGAGAGAGGAAGAGGAAATACAAGACTCAAAGGAAAGGTAGGAAGAAAAGAAGACAGAAGGAAAGGAACGGAACGTGGGAGAGGAAGAGGAAATACAAGACTCAGAGGAAAGGTAGGAAGACAAGAAGACAGAAGGAAAGGAACAGAACGTGGGAGAGGAAGAGGAAATACAAGACTCAAAGGAAAGGTAGGAAGAAAAGAAGACAGAAGGAAAGGAAGAGAACGTGAGAGAGGAAGAGGAAATAAAAGACTCAAAGGAAAGGTAGGAAGAAAAGAAGACAGAAGGAAAGGAACAGAACGTGGGAGACGAAGAGGAAATACAAGACTCAAAGGAAAGGTAGGAAGAAAAGAAGACAGAAGGAAAGGAATAGAACGCGAGGGAAGAGGAGAGAAATCAAGACTATGAGGAAAGGTAGGAAGAAAGAAGACAGAAGGTATTGAAGAAAAAAACGTGAGAGAGGAGGAGGAAGAACAGGATTTTGAGAAAAGAAGGTAGGAAGAAAAAAAGAGGAAAACGAGGAGGAGGAAGAACAGGATTTTGAGAAAGGGTGGGAAGAAAAGAAGACAGAAGGGATGAAGCAGAACGAGAAGAAGGAAGAAAGGGTAAGAAGAAAGGAAAAACCAGGGAGGGGAATATGAGGGAGGAGGAGGAACAAGACTGCGGCAAAATAGGAGAGTTGACGCCTGTGGGGTGGTGGGGGCAGGGCAGGGTGGCGCAGGGTTGTGATAATGGTGGCGGGTTCACAATAACACGAGGAAGTCACCGCCGCCCTCAGGTGTTCCGAAGGGGTGAGGGTCGTACTGAGGGAAGGCGTCTCGGGGCGTGGCCTTGAGCTGGGGACGTGAGGGGAAGGGTGTGGGGGAGGAGGGAAAGGACGGAGGGACGCAAGTAAGGTAGTTCCCATTACTCTCTTCCTCCTCCTCCTCCTCCTCCTCCTCGTCTAGCTATAGTGCTACAAGTTAAATGTAGCGACTATTTACATGCATTAGCGTTCTCCCCCGTCCCCCCCTCCTGAATTATTCCTTCGTTTGTCAGTCGTGTGTGTGTGTGTGTGTGTATGTGTGTGTGTGTGTCTCTCTCTCTCTCTCTCTCTCTCTCTCTCTCTCTCACACACACACACACACACACGCACACGATACAGTGCATGGGAAACTGAGGCTATTCGATACCTGAGGGAAGAGAATCGAGCAAAACCGCATTTGAATTCCAGTCTCTCTCTCTCTCTCTCTCTCTCTCTCTCTCTCTCTCTCTCTCTCTCTCTCTCTTAGTTCGTCTCGTGTCTAAGGACGTCTACAGCACCTTTTCATCCTGCTATTACTTCCAATCCGCCTCTTCCTCATGCTCCTCCACTTCACTTCCTCCTCATTCACACTTTGTGGCGTTGTTGTCTTCTATTAATCTCACCCTATGCCACCACCACACCACTACGACTACCACCACCACCACCATAAACACCACACGCACCACTGTGACTTATGCTACTACTACTACTACTACTACTACTGCTACTGTTACAATAGCTAGGTTTTTTAATCTATAAATTCAAATTATATTGAGTCGTGTGTGTGTGTGTGTGTGTGTGTGTGTGTGTGTGTGTGTGTGTGTGTGTGTGTGTGTGTGTGTGTTGAACGAGGCTGAAGTATACTGAGGAAACATCAGAGTTAAAGAAAGATAATGAAGGAAGGAGGAAGTTGATAATGAGAAAAAAAAAGAGGAGGAGGAGGAAGAGGCACACGAGGCAGCAGATTGACGTTTCCAACAATGACCAAGCATCCTGTTTGCTTTCTTCATCATCCTGTTTTCTTCTTCCTCCTCTCCACAGCCCGGGTCGAAGCGAGTGTTGGATTTACAAGCTTGTGTACTTTATTTTTATCTATAAAATATCCCAGTAGGTTGGCAGCCCTGGAGGAGACGTGCAGCCTCCGGGAAGAGGAGAATTTTCCACCTCTTACCACCCTGCACTCCCTCGTCCATTGTACCTCCCTTTTCTTTTCGTCTTCTCCCTTCTAGTTTTCACCTGTTATTTACCTTAGCTGATTTTAGTGTTCCTCCTCCTTCACCTCTTCCTCTTCCTTCTCCTCCTCACACGAACCTGAGCTACTTTTTTATGACGAATTTGTCGCAAAATGGTAACCGGGCCCGACTAGGCATTGGCATGCATCATTTTTTTTTTTTTTTTACATATGGCCTATAGCGCCGGTAGGCTATTCTATAGGGGCCTAATGGTCGGCCCGAGCCCGTCATGGCGCAGGCGATTGTTTATAGTGGCGCCATTATTATTGGCTCATGCTGCCCCCCGGAGCTCATTCTTGATTTCACTTGCGCTGTACAGCTACTTCTAGAGTCCGGGTTGAAGGGTGGTCTTCAGGACAGCATGTGGGAAGTCTTAGGCCACTCGGCGGTGACTGAAAAATCCCAGGTGGTTAGCGGCGGATTCGAACCCACATCATGCGGAGCCGGCACGCTAACCACTCACGAATAATATGGAGGTTGTTAGGGTTGCGGAGATGTCCAGTGTAACCATGGATGAAATGAAGTTGAAGTTGGGGGTATCCGCTACAGCTACGCGTGGCCTCGGTGTTCATCTCTGTCGCATTAGCCAAAAGTCTGTGGTGGGAAGAACCCATTACCCGGGACACAGGACCAGTGTATCATCTGGGTTGCCAGTTATCTTCCCCAGGTATCCCTCGGTACCCAGTTATCGACCAGTCCAAATGGGAAGATGAACAGCTGGGTGAGCTGCTCGCCAACTGCCCAGGCCGGGATTCGAACCCAGTCCCACGGATTCGTAGCTAGACATAAACTGAAGTATGTACAGAAACCTTAGAGTTACAGAACAGCAGTCCTGCTGTCCTTTTGAACACGTATCAGTCCGGACTCTAGTGAAACGCTCTAATAGAGGATCAAGTGGAGCTCCTGGGGAAAGCATGAGCCAAGCAAGATGTCGCCACTGTAAAAAAAAAAAAATAAATAAATAAAAAGCCTGCACCACAACTAATGGACTGGAGCCGACCAGCAGGCATTATCAAGAGAGTCTACCGGCGCTGGTAGATAGTTCGGAAAAAATGTGTCCCTAGAGTCTGGAAAACACTACCATTATGTTAATTCACATAGAAGACTGAAAGACCTATGGAACGATTCCTCTTCATCCTGTAATATACATTTTTTTTCAATAAATCATAACAAACTAAAAACAACATTTAAATGCAACACTAGACACAGACCAGCCAAGAGAGCAAGTTGTATTTCGTAGTGGAAGTTCACCAACCGACGGCGGCCACGTCATTAATGTAAATATAGAAAAATCTGCCGAGTGCAATAAATCATTATGCATGGCTTTCATAGCTCGAGAAGGCATTACACTCAGTTAAAACTTCAAGTCATGCGGACACTCAGGAGGCAGGGCGTGAATGAACTCTACATGAAGGTGCTGGACACACACACACACACACACACACAGGGCACGTCTAGACGAGTGAGGGGGCTCTGGCAGGGGCACCAAGAAGGGAGCCAGGCTACAGGGCTCGCCAGCCGCCTCGCCTCGCCGTCACGTGTGGACACTCCAACACGGACACGTGGCCGGCAGGGCTGAACAAGGCCAGCCGGGTATACACTTGAAAGTATATACTGTTACATAAATAGAAAGTCACTGCGTGCACCTTTATAATTCAACACGAAGGAGAAGTGACAGGAAATGGATGAGAACACCAGGGAATAAATAATGTTCAAACAAGTAAAACTCCAAAAAGTAATCTTATAAGTATGAAAAAAAAAGGTTGTAAAGCGCCGCAAAGGCAGCAAGAAAAACAATTCACCACAAGTAGCTAAGTGGATAAGAAAATAATTACCAAAAAAGTGCGACACAACGACTAAGGCAAATTGAAAGAACCAATGAACCAAATATTCTCCCAAGCAAACAATGACACAAAGACTGACAACTACGGAAATAAATACAAGAAACCTTTAAACGAAAAACGAAAAAAATAACTCGATAGAAAAAAAAGAAGATACAGACACAAGAGGAACATAACTCTCTCTCTCTCTCTTTCTCTCTCTCTCTCTCTCTCTCTCTCTCTCTCTCTCTCTCTCTCTCTCTCTTCGAGAGAGAGAGAGAGAGAGAGAGAGAGAGAGAGAGAGAGAGGTCCCTTTTTTCCCTCTCCCAGACGTTGCAGCAAAAGGTTTTAATTGGCCGTGAAATTGTATTGTTGTTGAGAAGTTGAGGCGCCGCTGTGGTCTCGCGTTAGTCTGTCTTCATGTCCTCCCTGGAATATTTGTCTGTCTGTTTCCTCTGTCCTCACCTCGTGGCCGTTTTTCCCTCCACTTCTCCTTCACACTTTTTTCTACTTTTTTTCTTTGTTTGAAATGTATTCTGCTTGTTCTCTTTTTGTTTCTTGTTGTTTTTTATCTTTCTTCTCCGTTTACTTCAGTCCTTAGGTTTCCCTTTCCTATGTTGCTTTTTTTTTAAATCTGGAAATTCTCTTATTACTTGCGTTAACATTTCTCTCTCTCTCTCTCTCTCTCTCTCTCTCTCTCTCTCTCTCTCTCTCTCTCTCTCTCTCTCTCTCTCTCTCTCTCTGTCTGTCTGTCTGTCTGTCTGTCTGTCTGTCTGTCTGTCTGTCTGTCTGTCTGTCTGTCTGTCTGTCTGTCTGTCTGTCTGTCTGTCTGTCTGTCTGTCTGTCTGTCTGTCTGTCTGTCTGTCTGTCTGTCTCTCTCTCTCTCTCTCTCTCTCTCTCTCTCTCTCTCTCTCTCTCTCTCTCTCTCTCTCTCACACACACACACACACACACACACACACACTGGAGGGTATTTCCCATGCTGGTTCTTCCTCAAACAAGCTCAGACAAACAAGAAGACAGTCATGTTTAAACTTCCCGGTGTGATATAAGTTAACCTTACCGTGTGTGTGTGTGTGTGTGTGTGTGTAATAATAATAATAATAATAATAAACGGTTTATTTCATGAAGTACCAGGCAGCCCTAGAGCTGAAAATATACATCAATGGAAGATGAAATGAAATGAATGAGACAAATGAACAAAGTAGTATGATCGAAAATAAAAAGGAAAATAGAAATAACAATAATAGCAATAATCATAGTAAAGATAATAATAATAATCACGATAATAATCACGATAATAATAATGATAATAATAATAGTAATCATAATAATAATAATAATAATCATAATAACAACAACAATAAGTCCTAATGTGTGTGTGTAATGACGGTCAGTCTGTGCACATACACTCAACACAATCAATATTTAGTTCGGGGTTGCATGAAGGAGTTGCCAAGGATTCCCAATATTATGTTTGGCCCGAGCCGTGCAATATCCGGGTTGCGGCGAGGACGAGCTGCAGGTCTCTCAGTCTCGGCCACTTTTTACGCCTTTTTCTAACCTCGTTCTTATCGGCCGCGTGTTTACTCCGCTCGTTCATTTGCGTCCTCAGCGTGACGTCACCCCGATAACAAGTCCATTAAGAAGCGTTCCTTGGTGTTACTTAAGAACAGAAGGAAAGAATAGCGAATGAAGGAAATAAAGGAAGAAAACGTAAATAAAAAAGGAAGACTCAAGAAGGAAACGCAGAAGGAACGAGGAAAGGAAGGCAAGAAAGAAACTAAATTAAAAACAACAAAAACACAGAAATTAATTAACCCTTATGGTGTCGGAGCCTCCTTCCTTGGTGTTACTTAATGCGTCGTGTTTTTAATGATTTAAAGTCGTATATTGT
>NW_026111526.1:332500-345000 GCF_024679095.1 Eriocheir sinensis
CGCAGCTCCACCCTTCGTAAAGCAATGGACAAACACAGATATTCGCAAAAGAAAAAGTAAAAGTCCTGTTACCAGAGGATGTAGGGCACACCTGAATCACATACTCTCGAGATTTTGTGCCACCTGCGAGGGAGGAAGTGAGGACAGAAGGATGAGGGGTGGAAGGAAGGAGGGAAGGATGAGGGATGGAAGGAAGGAGGAGAGGAGGAACAGATGAGAGAAGGAAGGACGGAAGGATGAGGGAAGGATGAGGGATGGAAGGAAGGAGGGAAGAATGAGGGAAGGAAAAAGGAAGGCAAGAGGAACAGATGAGGGATAGAAGGAAGGACAGAAGGATGAGGAAGAATAAGGGATAGAGGGAAGGAAGGAGGGATAAGGAAAGACAGAAAGAAATGAGGGATGGAAGGAGTGGAGGAATGGATCTAGGCCTACTGGGGAGATGGATGGATGAATGGATGGAAAGTATAGATGAATGAATACATTAATAGATACAATGAGAGAGAGAGAGAGAGAGAGAGAGAGAGAGAGAGAGAGAGAGAGAGAGAGAGAGAGAGAGAGAGAGAGAGAGAGAGAGAACATTACCACCAGTTGTCGTTGAAGGGGCATTAAAACGAGGTGATGGTCTAAATTAATTGTTGTTGTTGCTGGTAGCGATAGTGGTGGAGGTGGTGGTGGTGGAAGGGGGAGAGGAAGGGATGGTGTCAACGGGTAGCGGTGATAGTGATGTCGGCAAAAAGGTCCCAGAATTAATGGTGTTGCGAGTGTCGGTTGTCATCACCATCACCACCACCACCTCCATCATCATTTACAGACAAAGCTACATAAAGGGACTACAACACGACGCCATTAGACTCCATTGCGCGCTAGATAAACACACACGTTAAGGAAAGCGAGTGTGCTGGTGATGACTGCGGAGGTGTAGGTGGTGGTAATGGTGATGCCGGTGGTGGTGGTAGTGGTGGTACATTGTTTAAATTGCTGTGGGAGAACGATAAGGAACTGCAGGTGTGTGTGTGTGTGTGTGTGTGTGTGTGTGTGTGTGTGTGTGTGTGTGTGTGTGATTGTGGTTCAGCCATGCACCCAGACACTCCCAATGCACATAAATCGGACACTATTCAAGCAAAAAATCGTCACGTTTTGAAATTTTATCAGTAGAACTTTATTTTTCTTTCCTTCTATTACCGTCTCGGCTCGTCTCCTCCTCCTCCCTCTCCCCCTCCCATCCACCTTCTCCCTTCGCCCACCCCACCTCTCTCTCTCTCTCTCTCTCTCTCTCTCTCTCTCTCTCTCTCTCTCTCTCTCTCTCTCTCTCTCTGGCGACCTTGAGGATCGGTGAGTGACCTTGAGCAAGAACACCGCATAGTTTCAACCACCTGTGCAGCCTCACGTCCAGGAAGGCGGGCAGGCACTCCTCCCTGTCCAAACACACACACACACACACACACACACACACACACACATTGGGTTTCACAAATAATTATGTTAAGTCGAGGTGCTTCTCTGCGAGAGACGTTGCAATTAAATCAGAATATTTTACGCGAATTACTTAATTGTCTCTGAAGAAAAGCAAAACGTTGACAAACACATTTTTTTATATCGTCAATGGATGCTTCTTCATATATTAGTGTACAAACCCCGCCTTTGAAGATGAAGTGTACGGGATATTTATTTCGCGAGACAAAGTGATTTATGGACAAAACTACCACAAGGAATAAATAAACATATAATAAATAAGGACATGCAAGAAAACAGGTAAACACATTAGTAAGTTTATTATTAGTATCTATTACAAGAACCAGCAGGAGGTAATCGTTTATCATCCCCCCCCCCCCTCTTCTCTCTCTCTCTCTCTCTCTCTCTCTCTCTCTCTCTCTCTCTCTCTCTCTCTCTCTCTCTGTCTGTCTGTCTGTCTGTCTCTCTGTCTGTCTCTGTCTCTCTGTCTCTCTCTGTCTCTCTCTCTCTCTCTCTCTCTCTCTCTCTCTCTCTCTCTCTCTCTCTCTCTCTCTCTCTCAGCCTCAGGTAGCCCCCCATCCCTCACACAGCAGCGGCACGCCTGGTCTTTGGGGGTGGGGGTGCAGGAGGCACAAACAAACGCCGTCCTTAGCCCACTCAGAGGAGGAAAAACAAGAAAACACAGACCCGATCTCCACATAAGGACCTGCGGCCCCTCGCGCACCTGCCGCGCGGCCAGACTACCTGTGCCGCGGCCTCCTGGGGGCTGGGCTGCGGGCTGGTGTTGTCCTGCATGCTCCCTCCGCCGCCCCTGCACCGCCGTGACGCCTGCAGCCCGCCACTAGAATGTTCCTGCGACATCCTCTTTTTGTGGCCCTTCACGGTGCCCTCGCAACACTACTCCCATAGCCACGTAATGCCGGCAGCCCCCTCCCCGGCCTCCTTGTTGTTACTGTGGCCCTTCACGCTACCCCGAACACCTTCCTCGTAGTCGTCACGTAATGACTGCGTCAACTCTTAGCGTCCTTATGGCATTGTTCTGGCCTCCAACACTTCCCATAGCATTGTCCTCACGCTCACCTGATAGGTACCGCCCCTCACTATACCCCGGTACTCCGTCCCTGTCCTCGTAACACTGTCCTCACCCACGCCTGGTGACTGCCACCCTGTCACTGTCCTCACCCACGCCTGGTGACTGCCACCCTGGCACTGTCCTCGTAACACTGTCCTCACCCACGCCTGATGACTGCCACCCTGTCACTGTCCTCGTAACACTGTCCTCACCCACGCCTGGTGACTGCCACCCTGTCACTGTCCTCGTAACACTGTCCTCACCCACGCCTGGTGACTGCCACCCTGTCACTGTCCTCGTAACAATGTCCTCACCCACGCCTGGTGACTGCCACCCTGTCGCTGTCCTCGTAACACTGTCCTCACCCACGCCTGATGACTGCCACCCTGTCGCTGTCCTCTTAACAATTTCCTCACCCACGCCTGATGACTGCCACCCTGTCACTGTCCTCGTAACACTGTCCTCACCCACGCCGGGTGACTGCCACCCGGTCGCTGTCCTCGTAACACTGTCCTCACCCACGCCTGATGACTGCCACCCTGTCGCTGTCCTCGTAACACTGTCCTCACCCACGCCTGGTGACTGCCACCCTGTCACTGTCCTCGTAACAATGTCCTCACCCACGCCTGGTGACTGCCACCCTGTCGCTGTCCTCGTAACACTGTCCTCACCCACGCCTGATGACTGCCACCCCGGCACTGTCCTCGTAACACTGTCCTCACCCACGCCTGGTGACTGCCACCCCGGCACTGTCCTCGTAACACTGTCCTCACCCACGCCTGGTGACTGCCACCCTGTCACTGTCCTCGTAATACTGTCCTCACCCACGCCTGATGACTGCCACCCTGTCAGTGTCCTCGTAAAACTGTCCACACCCACGCCTGATGACTGCCACCCTGTCACTGTCCTCGTAATACTGTCCTCACCCACGCCTGGTGACTGCCACCCTGTCACTGTCCTCGTAACAATGTCCTCACCCACGCCTGATGACTGCCACCCTGTCACTGTCCTCGTAATACTGTCCTCACCCACGCCTGGTGACTGCCACCTTGTCATTGTCCTCGTAACACTGTCCTCACCCACGCCTGATGACTGCCACCCTGGCACTGTCCTCGTAACACTGTCCTCACCCACGCCTGGTGACTGCCACCCTGTCACTGTCCTCGTAACACTGTCCTCACCCACGCCTGATGACTGCCACCCTGGCACTGTCCTCGTAACACTGTCCTCACCCACGCCTGATGACTGCCACCCTGTCATTGTCCTCGTAACACTGTCCTCACCCACGCCTGATGACTGCCACCCTGTCATTGTCCTCGTAACACTGTCCTCACCCACGCCTGATGACTGCCACCCTGGCACTGTCCTCGTAACACTGATCTCGCCTGTACCTGATGATGCGGCCCTGTCGCTGCCCCTTCATAATTGTCTTCATCACGTAATGACTGTGACCAACCACACAGCCCGTAGCACTGACGTCATACTGATTATGTTCCTCCAAAACTGTTGGCACACTAAACATGTTACAGTCTCCCCTTAACGGGTCTGTATAACTCTGAAGTGACTCTCAACCCCTGCAGAGTTGACTAGAACTGTCTGAGTGTAAAACATTATTGAAACGCTGAATGTGATACACAGCCACCTTCTAACTGGTCGTATTGATGAGACACCCACGCTGGCAGGAGGAACAGGAGGAGGACTGGAGGAGAAGAAAAAAAAAAAAAAACAGGAAGAGGAGTTTTTGATCCCACTTTACGACTGGTCGCCGATCCTTCCCAGACCCGTTCCTCCCTCTCCCTCAGCCCTTCCCCCGGTATCGAGTCCTCCCACTTTACAGGTTGCCGCCATTCCCTCAACATCACTTCCCTTTTAACCTCGCCAAACACGTCTCCTCCTCCTCCTGTATTTCCCTTTCACTCCTCCATCGTCTGGTTTTCACTCTTCTTTCATGCATTGTCTGCCTTCACTCAGTGCCTTATTTTGTTATAAGGTTTGCTATTTACAGCTTTTTTTTCCCTTTCGTTCCTTTCTCACTTCCCTAAAATGGATAGTCCCTTCTTTCAATTATCCATTTCTTCACCTCACTTCTCATCTTCTCATATTAATTCATCATCGATCATCGTTTCTCTCATTAGGTTCTTTCTTGCTATTTACCTTTTTTTTGTTTATTCTCTGCTTCCTGTGCCACTTTTATTCTTCTCCCTTTCCTATTCCTTCTCTTCACCAGACAGCAAACTCAGACAGGATAGGAAAATACATGCAATTGCTTTTTCTTTAATGAGAAAATCTTTACGTTTTCTTATTGCTTTGTCTATCTCTCCCTCTTCTCATTCTTTCTTCACTCTCTCTGTCCATCTCTCCCTCTTCTCATTCTCCATTCTCTCATTCTTTCTTCACTCTCTTCGTACTTCCTTGCACCTCTTCACCACGCCAAAAAAAAAAAAAAAAAAAAAAAAAAAATCAAATAAAAAACGGAATTCAATGTACACTTTACTATCTTTAGCCGCTGATGCCTTTTCGTGTTTTTCTTCCCATCACGCCAAGAACAACAACAGCGGCAGAGTCACTCTTTTTCTGAATAATAAATACAGTCATCGTTTTCTGCTGAGTGTGATCCTTATCGTCAAATTAGTCGCCAACGCTAGAGGTATATTATTTGTTTTGCGGAACTTTTTCCTCATTAAAGTCATACCTAGCAGGCCATTATTTGCCACACGTATATGTAAACGAATAAATGGTTTGCCACGACGTTTTGCTACTATACCCCACACACACAAAGAAAAAAATCACCAAATAATAAAGCATGATTAATTTCCAAAAACAACGTCCCAAAATAAACGCATGACCGCAGACACACACACACACACACACACACACACACACACACACACACACACACACACACACACACACACACAATAAGTACATACAAGGTGCGTCCTGACACCTGTGCGGGGCGTCACCTGTCCTCTGCCTTACGCGTTAATCTTATCATGCCTGAGAATCGATGATCTCCTCCTTCTTTTACTTCTCCTCCTCCTCCTCCTCCTCCTTCCCTTCCTCGTTCATGTGGCTAGTTTAAGAGAAGAAATAGGAGATGGGTTTGTTGTCTCCATTCCCCTTATCTTGTAGCCCACCACACACACACACACACACACACACACACACGTCCCCGTCATGACCCTGCATGGATTCTGCTGTCACACGGAGAGGAAAGAAGCCAATCGACGGAAAAGAGAGAGAGAGAGAGTGTGTGTGTGTGTGTATGTGTGTGTGTGTGTGTGTGTGTGTGTGTGTATGTAACCAACAAGCTATAATACAAACACTAACTGCACTTCAACAGCATCAAATGAGTTTAATGTAATCGTCAGTTTATTTATGTTTCTCTCCGTAGCAATAACAAGGCTATTAGGCCATAATCCTTCACTACTTGCTTCCCTGCAGGTCTCTCAGTATTATGCAACGTAAAACACTCGCTGCATCGTCTGGTGTTGAATTATAATACTCGTTCTTAGGTTTATTTTTTCCCCTGCCTCTCTAATCCAGGCCAGGGGGATGTCAACGGAATGGTAGACTAATATTTTTCTTGCGTGGTCCCTACGCCGATGAAGTTCCCTTTCCTGTCGTGTGCCTTTTTGCTTTGCTTGGACAGGTTACCGAGAAGGAGGTGAGTGGTGCAGTACAGTAATATGTATACCGTATGTTTCCTCGATCTCCTCCTCCTCCTCCTTCTCCTCGTCCTCCTCCCCCTCCTCCTACTTCTTCTCTGCTTATTTTTTTCTTCTACTTAATCGTCATCATCATCATCTTCTTCCTTTTCCTCGAGCCAACATGAAGGTCGGCTGTGGGGCTGGAGGAGAATAAAAGAATGAAGATAATAATGCAGGAAGGCTGTGGACCGCGAGAACACGACACACAAGGCACCGGGGCCAAGGACAGCCTAGGTTGGACTGACTGACTGACTGAAAAGGTTGAAAGTTGCAAAGTCACTGTTGGACTACCCCGCGAACTTCGGCTCCAAAAATAGCTAAAAAAATAACCCATAAAAATATATCATCGGTACATAAACTTTTGAACTAGAGAAAAAATACTTCCTCGTCGCATTAAACTTTAAACCTGATACTTATGATAATATCCCGGATTTCCGAGGAACATCTTCATAAAAACCTTCTATGTCATAGGAGAGTGGGGTCGGGGGGCCAACCTTAGACCTGACCTTGCCTGACGCTTGACCCTGCTGCCCCTATCCCTGACCTTATTCCCTCACACACCATGCAACTCCCTCCTCTCCCCTCTCCCCCTTACCTCCAACTTCTCCCCCCCATGACCCCTCTCCCCTCCTCTTCCCCCCTCCCACACCATGCAACTCCCTCCTCTCCCCTCTCCCCCTTACCCCCAACTCCCCCCATGACCCCTCTCCCCTCCTCTTCCCCCTACCCACGCCCTGCATTTTTCTCCTCTCCTATCTCCTCTTCTTCTCCTCCTTGCCCCACTCCCCAAGCCTCCCTCTTCCCTCTTACTCTCCCCCTCTCCCCCACTCCCACGCCCTGCATCTCCCTCCTCCCTCTCCTCCCAGTTACCTTTACCTCCCACAGCATCCCTCTCCCTTCTCTCATCCCCTCCCGCCCTGCATTTTCTCCCTCCTCTCCTCTTCTCCCCCTTACTCTTACCTCCCCCAGAATCCCTCTCTCCTTCTCTCATCCCCTCCCACGCCATGCATTTCACTCCTCTCCTCTCCTCCTTACCTCCACCTTCCCCACCCTCCCTCTCACCTTCTCTCCCCCATCCAACGCTCTGCATGTCCCTCCTCTCTCTTCTCCCCCTTAACCTTACCTCCCCCAGCATTTCTCTCTCCGTCTCTCCCACCCCCCGGACGCCCTGCATCTTTTTTATTTCTCACTCCTCATCTCCTCTCCTCCTCCTTACCTCCCCTACAACCTCCCACACCCACGCCTTGCATTTCTCTCCGCTACTCTTCTATTCTACATCAACCACCCTCTCTCTCTCTCTCTCTCTCTCTCTCTCTCTCTCTCTCTCTCTCTCTCTCTCTCTCTCTCTCTCTCTCTCTCTCTCTCTCTCTCTCTCTCTCTCTCTCTCTCTCCCCTCACGCCCTGCAGTCCTCCCCGCCCCCTCCCTTTCCCTGCCATCGCCTTACAAAGAGAACAAATGAACACAGAAAATGCGAATAAAAGCGAAATTCAACGACAGCCGCACCACAAACGTCTGTCAGGCATAAATGCGGAAAGAATGATCGGCGAAGGTGAGACAAGGGACGGTATAAAAGAAATAGTGACCTGTAATGTAGGTGAGGCATGAACATTACTTGTCAATGTTATTGTGTGATTCCTCGTGTTGGTATTATTGTTATTATCAGTGCTGTTATTTTTATGTTTATTCCTCGTCCTTCACACCCCGAGCCCCCGACAAACACACACACACACACACACAAAAAGAAGAAAGAAAGATAAGAATTAAATAACTAAACATCCATGAAAGACTCAACTCGAATTGCCACTAACAGAAAATTATTGTGTGTGTGTGCGTGTGTGTGTGTGTGTGTGTGTGTGTGTGTGTGTGTGTGTGTGTGTGTGTGTGTGTGTGTGTGTCCACATGAGCGTATCGAGGAAGACAGAGCTAGCGAGGCGAGGCTGAAGCTGATGATCATGTGTGTGTGTGAGTGTGTGTGTGTGTGTGTGTGTAATTCACCACGGCCTGATCGCGAGTTGGACTCGTAATCGCCAGCAGGTACCCTCCCGACATGAGCAAGTGCTCGTTTCGTCGATCTCTGGATACTGCCAGGTCCTCCCACACCACACACCCCATCCCCCTTGTTCAAGGGGAGACAGTAACCACTCCTAGTCAACGGAAAGAATCCGGCCTGAGCGGCCTCGAACCGCCGCACTGTCAGACCGTGAAACCTGGAAGTGCAGCGCTCTACCAGTTGCGCCACGGAGTGAGTGTGTGTGTGTGTGTGTGTGTGTGTGTGTGTGTGTGTGTGTGTGTGTGTAGTGATCGTAAAGCGCAGGCGACGCTCACGAAGGCCGAGAATTTTTTAGACGAGAGAGAGAGAGAGAGAGAGAGAGAGAGAGAGAGAGAGAGAGAGAGAGAGAGAGAGAGAGAGAGTAAAAGCACAAATACCTACCCACACACACACACACACACACACATTCAACCCTGTGTGCATCTTCTCTCAGTGGCAAAATTGAAACAAGTCATTTGTTAAGTCTCAAAATTGCCCACTAGAAAATGCACACACGCAAAAAAAAAAAAAAAAAAAAAAATACAAATATTGAAATGTGGTGGCGGTGGTGGTGGTGGTGGTGCTGCTGCTGCTGCTGCTGAGGAGGAGGAGGAGGAGGAGGAGGAGGTTAATGATTATGGTGATGATAATGTTGACTTATTATGATTATGATGAATGGGAAAAGTATCACGAGAATTTATAATAATAATAATAATAATAATAATAATAATAATAATAATAATAATAATAATAATAATAATAATAATAATAATAATAATATGAACAACAACAACAATAAAATACAATAACGTGTCCTTTTTTGTTTGTTTGTATTTCTAAATATTTTCTTTCTCGTATCAGGCGCAAATGAAAACTGAAAGTTGTTATTCTGAAAACGATAAACACACACACGAGAAAACATTGGTGTGGCGACCCTCCCTCCACCCAGGCCGCGGCCCTACCCCCTCTTCCCCTCCCCTCCCTCCCTCTTCCTTCACTCCTTTCCCTCTCTTCTCTCCTCTCCATCTCCCTCATCTCCTTTTTTTTTTTTTTTTACAGCAGAGGAGACAGTGCAAGGGCGAAAAAAAAAAAAAAGAAAACAATAATGAAAAAAAAAAAGCCCGCTACCTTACCTTTCCCTGCCTTCCTAAATCTCCTTTACTCCCTCTCCCTCTCTTTCTGCATCTCCTTCCCTCCCTTTAACTTCCCTCCCACACTTCCCTCCTCCTCATTCCCTCCTACTGTCCTACATCTCCTGCCTTCCCTCCTCTCCCTCTCCCTCTCCTTCTTTACCCCTTACTTACCACCCCTTCCTCCTATCCTTCTGCCTTCCCTCCACCTCCTCTCCCTCTCTCTTCCCCTCCTTCCCCCCTCTCTCTTGTCTCCTGCACCTTCCTCTTCCTCCCCTCCACCTCCCTTCCTTCTATCTCTCTCTCCTCCCTCCTTGCCTCCTCTCGCCAGCCCTATAAGGCGACGCAAGGGACACTTTCTCATTCCAGCTGCGTTCCGTCAGTCCATTCTTGTTCCCATGACCACAAGCACTACCCTCCTCCTCCTCCTCCTCCTCCTCCTCCCCCTGCTCCTACTCCTACTCCTCTGCTACTGTGTGTGACCTTCATGTCTCTATTCACTGCTTCGTAGACTTGGTTACTTTTCACTCTTTTTCCTCGTTTTCTTTTCTTTTTTTTGTATTTTATTATTAATTATCATCAATGTTATCGCCATAATCATAGTTTCTTCTCTCTTGAATATTACCTCTTTTTTTCTTTTTTCTTTTTCTCCTTTCCCCGTCTTCTTTTTTTTCTTTCTTTCTTCTTCTTCTTCTTCTTCTTCTTCTTCTTCTTTTTTCTGCTTCTTTTCCTCCTCCTCCTCCTCGAGAACATTTCAAGGCCGCGGAGACAAGGAGATGGCGGATATGCAAATTCAGGTGTGTGTGTGTGTGTGTGTGTGTGTGTGTGTGTGTGTGTGTGTGTGTGTGTGTGTGTGTGTGTGTGTGTGTGTGTGTGTTCTATTGTTTGTTTTTATCCTATTTATTCTTCGGATATCAAAAGTACGAAGTTTTTTTTTGTAGGTTTTTTTTTTAGCATTCATACTTTTCTCACCTCCTCCTCCTCTTCCTTCTCCTCTTCCTTCAACCATAACACAGCATCCCGCAAAAAAAAAAAGACGAGTCGCATTCCAATTATTTCAACCTGACATGACTCTCTTTCAACGGGAACAGAACACACTAACTACAGGACGCGACTGAAGTGTGTGTGCGCCAAGGCCAGGACGTGAAGGAGCTGGCTAATGACTTAACTGACATTCATATCTACCGGAAGTACTGAGACAAGGATGCTGCTCCAAGAAAAAGTAGTATTCGGATAATTACTCTCTCTCTCTCTCTCTCTCTCTCTCTCTCTCTCTCTCTCTCTCTCTCTCTCTCTCTCTCTCGTCAGGGTGTACTATATAGCATCCGGGGCCCCTCTCCAGCACCGTTGCCAAATTATCGTACTCATCGCATTTCATTTTCGTAGTTGCTGACCGATAATTATAACAACAAAGAACGAAAAAACATCAATATTCAACAGTTTTAGCACTAACTTTGATTTTCTCACGTTACTTGTGTAGGTACGAGAGTTTGAGGCATAAAAATGATAGATACGATATGTGGTTAATACGATAATTTGGCAACGCTGCTCTCCAGACGTGGCTTCGGGCAATAATGCTTCTCCCTGGCGCCACAAGACTCATTCTCAGGACACGACTCTCATAATGGCCTGCCAGGGGGCGCTGCCTTCCTCCCACCCAGCGCCTGCGTCCACACATGACCGTCTTCAGCAACACGAAGAACGCCATAAATGTACACCTGATTTTTTAACCGTTGTATCAGTTTTCATCAACAGTAATGTGGCTGATGTCTTTCCTGACCTGTTTTTAAGGAGTACGTTATCCTACTTCCCTCCTTTCTTTCGCTATACCCCCACGTTATCCTACTTCCCTCCTTTCTTTAGCTATACCCCCACGTTATCCTACTTCCCTCCTTCCTTTAGCTATACCCCCACGTTATCCTACTTCCCTCCTTTCTTTCGCTATACCCCCACGTTATCCTATGTCCCTCCTTCCTTTAGCTATACCCCCACGTTATCCTACTTCCCTCCTTTCTTTCGCTATACCCCCACGTTATCCTACTTCCCTCCTTTCTTTCGCTATACCCCCACGTTATCCTATGTCCCTCCTTCCTTTAGCTATACCCCCACGTTATCCTACTTCCCTCCCTCCTCTCACTATACCCCCACGTTATCCTACTTCCCTCCTTCCTTTAGCTATACCCCCACGTTATCCTACTTCCCTCCCTCCTCTCACTATACCCCCACGTTATCCTACTTCCCTCCTTCCTTTAGCTATACCCCCGTTATCCTACTTCCCTCCATCCTCTCACTATACCCCCACGTTATCCTCTTCCTCCTCTCTCTCACTATACCCCACGTTATCCTACTTCCCTCCCTCTCCTTTAGCTTCTCCCCACGTTATCCTACTTCCTCTCTCTTCCTCACTATACCCCCACGTTATCCTACTTCCTCCTTCCTTTAGCTATACCCCACGTTATCCTACTTCCCTCCTTACTTTAGCTATACCCCACGTTATCCTACTTCCCTCCCTCCTCTACCTATACCAACCCGTTATCCTACTTCCCTCCCTCCTCTCCCTCTACCCCCACGTTATCCTACTTCCCTCCTTCCTTTAGCTATACCCCCACGTTATCCTACTTCCCTCCCTCCTCTCACTATACCCCCACGTTATCCTACTTCCCTCCTTCCTTTAGCTATACCCCCACGTTATCCTACTTCCCTCCCTCCTCTCACTATACCCCCACGTTATCCTACTTCCCTCCCTCCTCTCACTATACCCCCACGTTATCCTACTTCTCTCCCACCTCTCACTATACCCCCACGTTATCCTACTTCCCTCTCTCCTCTCACTATACCCCCACGTTATCCTACTTCCCTCCTTCCTTTAGCTATAACCCCACGTTATCCTACTTCCCTCCTTCCTTTAGCTATACCCCCACGTTATCCTACTTCCCTCCTTCCTTTAGCTATACCCCCACGTTATCCTACTTCCCTCCCTCCTCTCACTATACCAACACGTTATCCTACTTTCCTCCTTCCTTTAGCTATACCCCCACGTTATCCTACTTCCCTCCCTCCTCTCACTATACCAACACGTTATCCTACTTCCCTCCTTCCTTTAGCT
>NW_026111526.1:350000-455000 GCF_024679095.1 Eriocheir sinensis
ATAATAATAATAATAATCACTCACATCTCTCTCCTCTCTCTCTCTCTCTCTCTCTCTCTCTCTCTCTCTCTCTCTCTCTCTCTCTCTCTCTCTCTCTCTCTCTCTCTCTCTCTCCAAAAAATAATCGGAAGACAGGAGAACAGAGGCATAAACGATATATGATTCACAAAATCCAATTACATATGAAAATTAAAAGAACTTAATGCAATGGGAGAATTAAGTCAGATTATGAAAAAACAAGAAAAGAAACGGAGGAACCCAACACGGGGGGGGGGGACGAAGGAGGTGCAGGAAATATGAAAACATGAATGAGGAAGTGACAGAGTTTGTAGGCTATAAACAAAGAGGAGGAGGAAGAGGAGGAGGAGGAGGAGGAGGAGGAGGAGATAGAGAAACATAGGCGTCATCAGGCGTCCTCTCACCGACTTGAATTTACCGGAGAGAGAGAGAGAGAGAGAGAGAGAGAGAGAGAGAGAGAGAGAGAGAGAGAGAGAGGTGGGGGGGTATGTATACGTCAAATTTAATTATCTTCCATTACCTTCTCTTGTTCTTTCTTACTGTATCTCAGCAATTAGGTGCTTCTCCTCTTACTCATAACTCCTCCTCCTCCGTATATATTAAAGTTCCACAAGTTGCATCAAAGTTAAAGAGTAAGAGGAGGAGGAGCAGGAGAATGAAGAGGACAACGAGGAGGAGGAGGAGGAGGAGGAGGAGGAGGAAGAGGAGGAGGAGGAGACTCAGGGCTCACTCAGGCGAATGAATTAGTAAAGGGCTGCCGGGAGGTGTGGGAGAGTGGTAGGAGGAGGAGGAGGAGGAGGAGAGGGAAGGGTAGGAGGAGGAGAATTTGGGTGGTGATTCAGAACCTTATCCAGAGTTCAAGGCCAAGTGGATGTAAGTGGGATGGGAGATTGGAAGGAAAAGGAATACGGAAAAAAAAAAAAAGGGGAAAAAAGAGACGTGGGATGGTGAACAAAAAAAAAAAAAAAAAAAAAAAAAAAAAATATAATTATATGCGACTAATATATCGTTTAATAATTAGAAAGACATATGAAAAGCAAAGTGCGAAAACGATTTATTGTCTGTTCTTAATAAAATGTTACGAAGATAGGAAGGGAAGAAGTGAATGGAGACAAAAACAGACGAAAGATTTAAAGAGGGTAAATTTGATCACGGATGAAAGAAGAAAGAAGAAAAGAAATACGGAAGGATGGAAAGGGGGAAGGAGAGAGGAAAGAAGGAGAGCTAGTAGAAAGAAAAGAAGGAAAGAAGAAAGGGAAGGAGGGAGAAAAGGAGAGAAAAGAAATAAAGAAAGGAAGGAATAATAAAGGAAATGTGTGTGTGTGTGTGTGTGTGTGTGTGTGTGTGTGTGAGAGAATTAAAGGAAAAATAAGAGATGAAGACGAGGTGTAGATTTCTGTTTTTTTTTTTTTTCACCCCCTTTCTTCTCCTCCAGTTTGTTCTTTTGGCGCCGGACAGAGTGAGGGCCAAAGAGGAGGACGAGGGAGAGGTGGAGAGGGAGGGCGAGGGAGAGTAATGGAGAGGGGTGAAGAGTGTTGAGGGAGGCCAAGAAGGGAAGAACGGAGGGGTTGGAGAGAGAGGTCATTTGGCCGGGATGGGGGAGCAAAAAAAAAGGGAGAGAGAGAGGAAGAATTAGAGTAAGGAACAGTGGAAAGATAAAGTGGTAAGGATGGTAACCAGAGGAAGAGAGGCAATGACGGTGCTGCACGGTGAATAAGGAAGTGTAGATATGAACGTGTTGGTGGATAAACAAAAGAACGCTGGTGCTGTGAAGAGTTTTCTGCGGCTTTTCACTGTGTCAGCCAAGATGGCCTCTCAGTAAACCTTTGCAGCCTGAAGTGGACGGTCCTGCTCTTTGTAGTATCATGAGTCAGTTTATGATGGGCCGCACTCATCGTGTCTGTGTGGATGGTAGGTGGGCCTCAGGGAAGTGTGCTGGGTCCTTAGACTTAGATGGTCATTTCATATACAAAGGACCTTTTCGATGAGACGGACAACAATTCGTTTTGCTATGCAGATGATGCTACTCCCCTAGCCATTATTACTTCTCATAATTAGCTGATAATCTCTGAATCACTGAGCAGAGATCTTGTTGCAATTTATGACTGCTGCCAAAATTGCGATATAAAGTTAATCCCAATGAACACTTAAAAAGTATAATCAGCTGGTTTTGCTCCCTAACTCCTGTTCGTGGCAGACAATTTCCGCATAGTTTAGCATTGAATGTATCTAAGCGATTATTGGTGTCGTTCTCGATTCACCGAACGTTAACATTAGTGTCACAATTATTCATTATTATCGTCTACCGTTCATAAGCCAAGGATTAGGAGACAGGCTTTACAAGTTTTTGCTGACTCCTCCATTACTGTCAAGTGTTTCCGATGTTTAACTCTCCCCGTCCTTCAGTGCTGGTGCCAGTCTGGTATTCCGCAACTGAGTGTCACTTGGCATTACTCGATAAGGTTTTCCGAGCAGCAATTTCTCTGAAAGGAGGAAATGTGATTCGTGGTTTGAGCGTCGTCGTGCACTTGGCATGTTAGGCAAATTCCATGTTGTAGAGGCCAGCCATGCAGGTATTCCTCGGCACAACATGGTTACCGCTGCAGCCAGTGAGGCGTCGCACATTCCAACCCCAGAGGTGTAATTTTTTCAAGAGTTGTTCGTGCATGAAATTTCCTGCCGTTGGAAATACATAATGCAGAGAATGTTACGCGTTCGTCAGTGATTTCCATTTTGCTGTAGCACTAACATACTCATGAGTAACTAGCCTTCGGTCTGTTAAGCTCTCTAAAAAAAATATATAAATCTCACTGAAGGCGTTACTCTATATTTTTTCTCAATTCCTTCATTATTACTTGATACTGTAATCTACCTTGAATTCTTCTGTCTCAGGTGACTTGAGCTCACAGGTTTGTAAGTTATGCTGGTATTTGTATTCTTCAGAAGCTAACTGTTACTGTCCACAATAACAATAATAATAATAATAATAATAATAATAATAATAATAATAATAATAATAATAATAATAATAATAATAATAATAATTCTGCAATATCATCAATAGCAGCAACAACAAAAACAAATAGGATGACAACGGCAACAAAGACAACAGGAGAATCAACAACAATAACAACAACAACAACAACAACGACAACGACTATGATGACGACGACGATGACACCACTAGCATCAGCCACAACCACCACACCACCAACACACCCGGGATAAGTCACCCCCGCCTGGGAACACGGAAGACGCATTAAACTATCCCCGCAGCCTCGCCTGCCCAACACTTTCATATCAAACCAGAACAAGAAAGGTAAAATGTCGCCAAAGGTCCCGCCGCTAACAGTTACTCAACACACGCAACGCATCGATAAACAGGCGAACATCCGTGTAAAAAAAATACAACAAAGGAAAAGAAAAAAGTCCCTGCATCATAATATTTGTCCGCGGAGTGTTGCATCACGCCCGTCACACGCCGCTGGGCTGCTTTAATGAGGAATGCTGATTAGTGCAAAGGTGAGCGTGCCGCGGCCTGGGAGGAGGGGGGGGTATGGAAGAAAGAGAGAGTTTATTGAGGATGAAGAGGGACAAAATAGATAGAGTATAATAAGAAATGTGTGTGTGTGTGTGTGTGTGTGTGTGTGTGTGTGTGTGTGTGTGTGTGTGTGTGTGTGTGTTGAAGAACTTTTCTAATAAGAAAAGGCGGAGATAAGACCCTGACAGGAACACACACACACACACACACACACACACACACACACACACACACACACACACACACACACAAGACATCAATATAAGACGAGCACAGACTAGATGTGTAAGGTCGTGCGGTGGTTAATGACTTAGTACACCCGCCCCGCGTCACAAATGAGTGGTTCAAGGTTCTGATTCCCGGAGTGGAGACGGATGGGCAGTCTTCTTTAATCCAGACCCTGTCCAACCAACACGGAATGGGTAACGGTGTCAGTTGGGGCTAAGTCTATATACCAAGTCAAGTCACTGCTTCAAAACTGCGACCGGTACGCGCAGGAGGCGGTTTTGGGCGGAGCAGCGATGACGTCACTTGGAGCTAAAAAAAAAATACCCGCCAGTTCAGGGTGACTAAAGTTAGCTGTATGTGCACTTTTGATGTGCATTCTCGCCTTCTTCACAGCGAGTTGAGGAAAGCTACTGTCGAAAAAATTTCATTTTATTGTGTTATTGCGTGAAATTAATTTCATTGACTACAAACGGCGGTGTGGGGTGTGAGGGAGGGCATGTTAAAGTTATTGATTTAAATTAGTACGCCTTTCCTCGTATTCTCTAAATCCCTGTTTC
Source organism: Eriocheir sinensis (assembly GCF_024679095.1). Taxonomy (NCBI): domain Eukaryota; kingdom Metazoa; phylum Arthropoda; class Malacostraca; order Decapoda; family Varunidae; genus Eriocheir; species Eriocheir sinensis. The sequence goes on from NW_026111526.1 coordinate 354,345, forward strand.
TACATTCTCTAGTTTGGCTCCAAGCAGTGTCACGCATAAACCACGCCTCGGCCGTCTCTCCTCCCACAAACCTGCGTATGACTTGTCTTGGTGTATAAAGAGTTATAGTCGGGGGTTGTGTCCCGCCTCTCTGGTGTGTGTGTGTGTGATGCGAGGTTCCAGCCGTACCCAAAGATCCGTCACCAGCCTCGGTATTCTCAGACGCTTCCACCTCTCACGCAGCGTTGCCAAATTATCGTACTCAGCGCATTGCATTTTTGTAGTTTCTGACCGATAACTAAAGCAAAAGAGAACGAAAACCATCAATATTTAATAGTTTTAACACTCACTTTAATTTCCTATCGTTATTTGCGTGGTTACGACAGTCTTGGAGCCTAAAAATGATAAATGCAATATTCAGTGTACGACAATTTGGCAACGTTGCTCTCACGTCAACTATTACCAAAGGCCGATAAAAAGATTAATCGGGTTTTCATGTCTGTTTTTCACGTTCGTGGTACAGAAGAAGGGTCAAACTATCACCAGGGTCACAAAAGTACCTCTGGAAATGTCCCCAAACTCCTACGAAAGCCTTGTCAAACGTGTGTATCTTAGGGTCATGTTACAGAAGGGTCAAACTATCACCAGTGTCATAAAAGTACCTCTGGAAATGCCCCCAAACTCCTACGAAAGCCTTGTCAAATGTGTGTTTCTTAGGTTCATGGTACAGAAGAAGGGTCAAACTATCACCAGGGTCATAAAATTACCTCTGGAAATGCCCAAACTCCTACGAAAGCCTTGTCAAATGAGTGTTTCTTAGGTTCATGGTACAGAAGAAGGGTCAAACTATCACCAGGGTCACAAAAGTATCTCTGCAAATGCTCAAAACTCCTACGAAATCCTTGTCAAATATGTGGGGTTGAGCGCCGAAGCCTTTGAGAATACGGTCCCTGGTCCAAGCTAATTCGGGGAAGCTGTAGACTGGCGATCCCGAGTCCAGCGCGTGATCAGGTCAGGGCGAATGACGTGCGATATGGCCATGAAGCGTAGTGACAACATATTTTCCTTTTTTTTCATTATGAGGCACCTCAACCCTCTATCTTCAATATTCTCACTAGAGGACTATTATTAACGTTCTCTCTCTCTCTCTCACATGAAACTTGCAAGAAATGGAAGAAAAAAATGTGAAATTGCGTTTTTCCTTACATTATTAAATGAATTTCGTTACTTTTATTATTATTATTATTATTATTATTATTATTATTATTATTAGTATTATTATTATTATTATCATTATTATTATTATGATTATTATTACTGTGTGTGTGTGTGTGTGTGTGTGTGCGCGCGCGCGCGCGCGCGAGCACGGGGCGAATGGAAACGAAGGTGGGTGAACGGATGAAAAAAAAATTAATTCTAGACGAAGGAAGAGAAATACGAGGGAAAGAAGGGGAAAGGGAGGGAGGGAGAGAGGGAGAGAGGGAGGAAATACTCACGGCACGAGGCGAGAGAAGAATGGGCCGCAGATTATGAGATAAGACGAGGGGAAGAAAGGCCGGGAGAAGGAGAGAGGAAGGGAGGAGGGAAGGATGACACGAATTTCAATGTACAGAACACAGAAGCAACAAAGCAAACAAAGAAAGACAAACAACACACCAAGAAGAGAGAAGCTAAGAGGAATAACAATGACGGGAGGAAACAGGAGGCTTTATGAGAGGGAGGGAGAGGGCGCGAAGGAGGGAGGGAGGAAGGATGAAGAAGGGAGGGGGGGAAAGAGGGAGGGCTGAAAAGTGCGAATATGTCTTCATGTGTCCAAAGAGACGCTTATGGAGGAGTGAGATGAAAGGAGAAGGTAGAGAAGAGATGAAGAGTTACAAGATGAAGAAGGAGGAAAAGGAGGAGGAGGTACATCAGAAGAGAAGGAAGGAGGGTAGGACAGCAGAAAGGAGAAAGAATATGAAGTAGGAGGAGCAGAAGGAGGATGAGAGGGAGAAAGGACATCAAAGAGAGAGAAAAGGAGAAAGAATATGAGAAAGGAGGAGGAGGAGGAGAGGGAGAAAGGACATCAAAGAGAGAGAAAAGGAGAAAGAATATGAGAAAGGAGGAGGAGGAGGAGAAGTAAGTGGATGAAATGGAGGAAAGGAGGGAAGGATAGCAGAGAGAGAGAGAGAGAGAGAGAGAGAGAGAGAGAGAGAGAGAGAGAGAGAGAGAGAGAGAGAGAGAGAGAGAGAGAGAAGGCAATAGGAGTTAGGGCAGTGAAATTAGCAAAAGGTGTAGAAAGGAGAGTTAGCGAGCGAAGGGCAGAAAGGAGAGGGAGCGAAGGAGGAAGAGAGTGAGGAAGAGAGAATTGGAGGGAGGAAGCTTCTGTCCTAAGGAGGAGCGTGAGTCAGCCTCGTGTGTGTGTGTGTGTGTGTGTTTGGGTGGTCGTCTAGGATCCTTTGCCGAGTGACTCATGCCCGCTACCCTCCTCCTCCTCCTCCTCCTCCTCCTCCTCCTCTTCCTCTTCCTCCTTTCCTCCTCATTTTTTTCTTTCTCCTCCTCTTCCTACTCCCCATTCTCCTTCCTTTTCATCCTCTCCTTTTTCTTCTCCCTCCTTCTCCATCTCTTCCTCTCCTCCCTTCTTAATAGGTAATTTTAATATATGCAAACTGGCTTTCTGTTGACTGCTCTTCAGTGTTTCCATGTTTCCTTCTGCTCCTCCTCCTCCTCCTCCTTTCCTGCCTCCCAAGACCTGCAGAGCCTTTTAAGATGTTTTTCCTTCTATTCATCCCCATCATTCACTTACTCGCTCATCATCGTACAGTTTTCTTTTTTTCACCGCGTCATCCTCACCGTCACTCTGGGCAGGCACCTCTCTGGTTGTTGTTGTTGTTGTTGTTTTTGTTGTTGTTGTTCTACTTCTTTCTTCCCCTTCTTATTATTTTCATCTTTTCTAATACTTCCTGTTTTTCCTTCTTTTCTTCTTTTTTTTCTTTTCTATCTTCATCTTCCTCTTCGTATTATCCCAACTTCAAATTTTCTTATTCTTCTTTCTTTTCATTCAACGTTCTTTTTCTTCATGTTATTGTTCTTCTTGTTGTTGTTTAATTACTTCCTTTTCATTACAAAGTCTTTTTTTGCTTCAGTTTTCCTTTTTTTCTTTCCGCTTCATTTTTATTTTCACTATTTTTTTTCATTTTCTTGTCTTTTATTCTCTTCCTGCTCATTATCATTTTTCTTGTCGTTCTTAATTTCCTCTTTCTCTATTCATTTAAATATATTTTTTTTAATTTTCTTCTTGTTTTTTATTCTCTTCCTGCTCATTATCATTTTTCTTGCCGTTCATAATTTCCTCTTTCTCTATTCATTTACATATATTTTTTTCTTTTTTTTTCTTCTTTGCCACCGTCTCCTCCTCCTCCTCCTCCTCCTTCTCGTCATTAAGCCAAGGCCAAATATCGCTCTCCGTCCCCATTGAGGTCAGTCTTGTATCGCTTCTAAAGGAGGAAAGTTGAGTTTTTTTAAGTTCATATTTTTTGTAGATTTTTCATTTTTTTCTTCTTTAGTTCATTTTGTCCATTTTCCACATTTTTTTCATTTTTTTCTTTTTTTTATCAGTTCGTTTTTTTTTTTCATTTCTTTCATTTTCAATATTTTTTTAGTTCATAATTTTCAGGTCTTGTTCATTTGTTCAAATCACACTAGTAGTTCTTTTTTATTCATATTTTTTAGTTCATATTATTTTTCCTCCCAACTCTCCTTGCTTACTTGAACAACCTTGCGACTTGAACCATCCACTTGTCATGATCTCACACACACACACACACACACACACACACACACACACACACACACACACACACACACACACACGCTGTCTAGTTTGTTTGGCTTGATTCTACTATGTCTATTTAGCTTCTGGTGCAATGTGGCTTTAAGTTAATGTGTCGGTTTTATTTTTTTATCTTAATTTTATTCGCGGTTTAATTTCGCTTTTACTTTCATTTTCAAGAGTGCTGTTTAATCTATCTCTCTCTCTCTCTCTCTCTCTCTCTCTCTCTCTCTCTCTCTCTCTCTCTCTCTCTTTCTATTCATCTGAGGCAAGTTAATGGCAGCAGTGAATTTAGAAACACACACACACACACACACACACACACACACACACACACACACACACACACACGATAAAAACCTCACGGTCATACAACCTAGCCTTCAATAGTCCGAGAGAGAGAGAGAGAGAGAGAGAGAGAGAGAGAGAGAGAGAGAGAGAGAGAGAGAGAGAGAGAGAGAGAGAGAGAGAGAGAGAGAGAGAGAGAGAGAGAGAGAGAGAGAATTTGGTAATTGTGCTAAGACATTTCTAACCATTCACTTCCATATTTAAAATCGCACAGACATGAGAAGAAAAAAACATGAAAAAAGTCGCGCTGTCGAGGTAGCAAATACACACCAATGTAAAGAAGGAGGAGGAGGAGGAGAAGGAGGAGGAGAATTACCATAACCTGACAATCCTAAGAAAAAGACGAAGGAAGGAAAAGGAAAAGTGAAGGTATGACGCACAGGCAAGATGATATAAAGGACTGAGGGAGCAACACGGGGGGAAGGTGAGAGAGAAAGGGAATGTAAGAGGCAAAAAAAAAAAAAACAGCCGAGAGTAAAGGGAGAGGGAAAGAGGAACAGGAAAGGGTGATGACGTAATGTTATGAAATGTGCAAAGGAAATGTTATTATAGATGACAGTGAAGGGAAGCTGAGTCATTCCTTGCAGGGTTGTAGTATGTTCTGGCCCTGTGGAAGGCGGAGGCTGTGTAAAGAGGAGGAGCGAGGTAGTACGCAGGTGAAAACTAAACAAAATAAAGAGAATGAAAATATACATTTAAACGTCCATTCACTTCTCCTCCCCCTAAAATGTGACCATGACTTCTAACGATATGAACAGAGAGAGAGAGAGAGAGAGAGAGAGAGAGAGAGAGAGAGAGAGAGAGAGAGAGAGAGAGAGAGAGAGAGAGAGAGAGAGAGAGAGAGAGAGAGAGAGAGAGAGAGAGAGAGAGAAACATATGAATGGAAAGTAAAATGAAAACAGAAAGGTGATGATGAAACGGCAGGCGAGCGAAGGCGAGGAGAAATTGAAGTTGGGGCAGGGAAGAGATAGAATAAATAGGGGCTATTACACTGGGCAAATCTTCTGTGGATGTTCAGTCAAACCACGATTTCTGCAAGCGTGGTTTTCATTTGTTTTGTTATTGCTGATGATAATGGTGAGTAATACCGTCGTCCTTAGTGAAATCTACTGTGGCTTTGAAGATCGTGGACACGTCAGAAAACCAGGGAATATAAGAACCACACCAGCGGAAATCGTGGTTTGACTGAACATCCACGGAAAATTTGCCCAGTGTAATAGCCCTTTGATGATGTGTGGGCAGTGGAGATTTCAGTAGTGTCCCCTGAGCCCCACACACACCACCATCACCATCCTAGCGAGCATTCAGATTCCAAAGCTAATCTTCCTCACTATATACTTTTGACGAACGGGTGAATGCCTGCCTGTTTACCTACTTCTGTCTACTTACTGCCCCTTTTTTCTCTGCTTGCCTTCATCTCTGCCTCACCTTCCTGCCTGCCTGCCTTTCTCTCTCCTTGCCTTCTGTCTCTGCCTACCTTCCTGTCTGCCTGCCTTCTCTCTGCCCACCTTCCTGTCTGCCTGCCTTTATCTCTCCTTGCCTTCTTCTCTGCCTCACCCTTCCTGCCTGCCTGCCTGCCTTTTCTCTCTGCTCTCTGCCTTCGTCTCTGGCTTCACCTTCCTGCCTGCCAGCCTTTCTCTCTCCTTTTGCCTCTGTCTCTGCCTGCCTTTCTCTGCTTGCCTTCGTCTCTGCTTCACCTTCCTGCCTGCCTGCCTTTCTCTCTCTACTTGCCTTCTTCTCTGCCTCCGCCTTTCTCTGCCTACCTTCCCGTCTGCCTGCCTTTCTCTCTGCCTACCTTCCCGTCTGCCTGCCTTGTCTCTGCTCTACCTTCCTGTCTGCCTGCCTTTCTCTGCCTCTCCACCTTCCTGTCTGCCTGCCTTCTCTCTCTGGCTCACCTTCCCTGTCTGCCTGCCTTTCTCTCACCTTCCTGTCTGCTTCCACCTTTCTCTCTGCCCACTTTCCTGTCTGCCTGCCTTTCTCTCTCCTTGCCTTCGTCTCTGCCACCTGCCTTTCTCTCTGCTTGCCTGTCTCTGCCTTCACCTTCCTGCCTGCCTGCCTTTCTCTCCCTACTTGCCTTCTTCTCTGCCTGCCTTTCTCTCTGCCTACCTTCCCGTCTGCCTGCCTTTCTCTCTGGTTTCCACCTTCCTGTCTGCCTGCCTTTCTCTCTGCCCACCTTCCTGTCTGCCTGCCTTTCTCTCTCTGCCTACCTTCCTGTCTGCCTGCCTTTCTCTCTGCCCACCTTCCTGTCTGCCCACCTTTCTCTGCCTCCACCTTCCTGTCTGCCTGCCTGCCTTTCCTCTCTCCTTGCCTTCTGTCTCTGCCTACCTTCCTGCCTGCCTGCCTGCCTTTCTCTCTACTTGCCTTCTTTCTGCCTACCTTCCCTGCCTGCCAGCCTTTCTCCTCCTTGCCTTCGTCTCTGCCTTCACCTTCCTGCCTGCCAGCCTTTCTCTCTCCTTGCCTTCGTCTCTGCTCACCTTCCTGCTGCTTTCTCTCTGCTTGCCTTCGTCTCTGCTCACCTTCCTGCCTGCCAGCCTTTCTCTCTATTTGCCTTCGTCTCTGCCTACCTTCCTGTCTGCTCACCTGACCGTCTACCGCCTAACTTTATGTTCACCTGCCCTACCTATCCTTCTATCTGCCTGTTTTTCTCTGCTTATCTATCTGGCTGTCTGTGTGTCTGTCTACATTCCTGCCTATTTTCCTGTTTGCCTGCCTGCCAGTCTGCCTATCTTTCTCTCTCTGCCAACCTCCTTGTTTGCCTGCCTGACTGTACGAGTGCCTGGCTGTCTGCATGTGTTCCAGTTTGCTTGTATGCCTCCCTAACCTTCTTGTCCGTCTGTGTGCCTGTCTGTCTGCCTCCTTGCCTGCTCCTTTTGCCTCCTCCATCGCCGCCAGCCCCGACCGCCGATGCTCCTCCCTGGACCTCCTGACCTCTGTGGTCGATGCTGCTTTACATTCACTGGCTGCTATATTCACGCCAGGGCCCTCCTCAGCTCCTTTTTTTACGCACACTGTCCTGCGCGTACACGACCCCCGCAGCTACACACCAAACCATGACCTCAATCGCCTTCCGTGTGTACACAGCCTCCTGACCCACACCAGCTCGTCGCCTTCCCCTCCACTTAACGCCCACACGAGCCTCACAGATACACGTCCTCCGCCTCTTCAGCAACGTACGTGCACACAGTCCCCTCACTCAGACGGCCTTCGCATGTAAACAAACTTGCATTCTATTAACACCAAAATAATAATCATTTTTCTTCAACTGTTACATTGGAGACCGATTAAATTAATGCTAATAATAAAGCACGCAAAAGTAACAAATAAGAAAGTAATTAACCAATAAATTATAAACGTTTAAATGTCAGAGATTCAAAACAATTTATTTAAAGCTCAATGTTATTCTGAAGCGTTGACGTTTCATGGAGTCACTTCAGATGTCTTTCCCGTGCATATGATCATTTTTGTTGTGTGTGTTTAGTGTGCGGGTCCACACAGCCGATCAGAGAAGGAGGAGCCGCCGTCAGCATGCCATCCCCTCCTCCCTGGCGGTGCCGCCGGAGAGCACGGTCCTGAAGCCCTGCATCAGACATTGGCGCGTGTGTGCTTTTCATCAATAGTTTAGCAAATTCTTGTTCTGCCGTCGCAGGGAGCAGTGGCTGCGGGCCAAGGCGTCACACACAAGCACATTCACCAACGTCCTCCGGTTCTTGTGAGTTACCCAGCAGAGTGCAGGCAGCGGAGGGCCACACATCAGCACATCTCAGCCGCTGCGGGACTATCCCAGTCCAGTCAGCCATACCGCCCGCGCCGATGCCATGAGACTATGAGACACACGAGTGCATGTTACCACGAGGGAGAGAGATGGAGGCTGAGGAGAACCAGGGAATAATAATATACCCAGGAAAATAAAAACTTTACCACCATGACCAGCGTGTGCGTCTGTTAACAAAGCGAGAAAGTGCGGTGCTGACACGAGTAAGATGATGACAGCAATGACGACAATAACGACAATAGTAATAATAATGATAATAGTAATGATGATAATAATAATAATAATAATAATAATAAAAATAATAATAATAATAATAATAATAAAATATTAACTTAATAATAATAATAATAATAATAATAATAATAATAATAATAATAATAATAATAATAATAATAATAATAATAATAACACTAACACTATTGAGTATTTTCTTTTCGTTTTCATTCTTATCATCATCATCTCCATCATCATCATCTCCCTGTATTTACAACGTATATAACTGCTGCCTAACTAGAAGAACAGCAGATGTGTGAGCAGCACATGCCACACCCTCCCACAGCCTCGCCTTTCTCCGTGTGGTGACCCCCATTTATGTGTTCGGCAGCGCGTGACAGCCTGGCCCACACGTTGCACGGCCAGGGAGTGTCTCGGCGACCTGATGCTCTGCTCAGTGATAGCCACTCATGCATCGGCACCATCACGAGCTCCTTCTTCTTCCTGTTTGGCGGTGCGAGGCTGCCTTGGCGAGGAGATAAGGGTGCCAGCGTGGGCTGGCTGGGGCTGCCTACCACCCCTCGTCCACACACAAGAGGTTGCATGATGGCTGTAACTAAACTGCCCTTTCATTCACAACCTCAGAAGTTTCACCAGCTGTCGCAAAAACGGCGGACGCCACCTGTGCACGCCAGCCCATCCAGCCCCTCGCCCACCATCTGCCCTGTCCCCAGCTCCTTGTACACGCCCTCCTCGCTCTTCCGTGCATATTCCTAACCTGCGCCTCTGTAGTCTGTCACTTCCCGTGCTGTTAAACGCTGCCTTCTCGCACAGTCACGCGCTCTCCTCCTCCACTTTCTTCCACAGGCACACTCCCCATCCTCCCCCCTCTTCAGTCACACGTCCTCCTCCACTTCCTCCCAATGTCACACGCCCTCCTCCACTTCCTCCCACAGTCACACGCCCTCCTCCACTTCCTCCAAGTCACACGCCCTCCTATACTTTATTCCACAGTCACACACCCTCGTCCACTTTATTCCACAGTCACACGCCCTCCTCCACTTCTTCCCACAGTCACAGATCTCTCCTCCACGGTGACACAAGTCCTTTCACCACTTTCCACACTGACATATTTCTCCTCCACCCTCCACACCCACACTCCCCTCCACATACCCACACGCCCGCGCCGCGCCACGCTCACTCCCCCTTGCACGCTTTTTTTCCCTTTTTTTCGCGCTGCGAAACTCACGGTTATTTAATCTCCGCTTTCTATTTTTTTTTTTCTCTTCATTCCAAGCCATTCTCTCTCTCTCTCTCTCTCTCTCTCTCTCTCTCTCTCTTGTAAGGTCTTTGCAATATTCATTAAAGTCACACACACACACACACACACACACACACACACACACACACACACACACACACACACATACACAAACACAACAAGAACAAGAACAGGAAAAACATCAACAACAACAATCAATTCTAGAAACATGAGGTCATTGGAATCATAAGAATTTCACGCTCGACGTATTTTTTTCTGGTGATCATTATTATTTTTTTTTCCTTTTTGATTACGGTGTAAATTTCACGGCAGCAACACGAGTAAGAGTTGGAGCGTCTTTCTCTTTTGTGCTGTCTTTCTTTTATCGGTGCTGTTTTCTTGACCTCTTTGCATCGGCATTTGTTTTTCACTTTTATATTTTAGCTCATTCCACATATGGTCGCATCTGCACTGAGCACTGGAGGCCAAGCAAGGAGGACGGAGGAACAGGTGTTCTCACTACGCGTAGACACGACTTCTACACCTGCGTTATTCTGTTTTTTTGGGGTGGGGTTGAGGGCGGGGGTCCTCCTTTCACTTGTATTTTTTTTCTCATCACTCTGACCACGTGATTATTATTATTATTTCTGTTTTCTTTTTTCTGAGTTTTCTTCATTACACCTGACAGACACCTGACTCACTCTTAGTTCTCCTCGTCACCGTTCACGTCATGTCATATTGTTCATATCACTACATTCATTACATTCATGACATGCCCTCGCCGCCTCCTCCGACCAATGCCCGACCGCCCAGACTCATCGATCCTATTTCTCATCTTGCTTCCACTCTTTCTTCCAGTTATTTTGTACGTAAAGCCAACACACACACACACACACACACACACACACACACACACACACACACACACACACACACACTGGAATTCTCACTGTAAATAAAAATCCGAGTGGCAATCTTATGTAATATTCATACTTGTTTTTTCTTCATCCTCCTTTTACACCTCGCTTACCACCACTACCACCATCACCACCACCACCTCCAGACTCCCATGTCATTACCACCACCACCAACAACAACAACACCAACTTAAAGTAACATTCTCTAAACACTCTACCACAGTCCCACCCCCTCCAACACTTCCTATGAGTTATCACAATGATGACTTATACGGAAAAAACATAGACATTATTATAAGAAAACTTCAGTGACTACGTAGTATCTCCAACAAACCAGCTTCTGAGCTTGACTATTGTTTTCAGGCCTTTCCCCAAAATGTCACAGAGCCACACCAAGATCACAAACAGCCGCTAAACTATACCTGCCATAATAATGATAATGATAATAATAATAATAATAATAATAATAATAATAATAATAATAATAATAATAATAATAATAATAACAATAACAATAATAATAATAGTCAAATAAGTAATCTCCACATACCGAAAAAATGCTACGCCTGGAGGAACCATGAATCTTACCTGTAAAGAGAAAGAAAACATAGCGACTCTCTCTCTCTCTCTCTCTCTCTCTCTCACACACACACACACACACACACACACACACACACACACACACACACACACACGTGCTAAAAGAAGTAAGGAGGATGAAAAGAAAAGACAGACTATCAATATGACAGAAGAAAGAAAATAAGAAGAAAGGAAGGAAGGAAGAAAGGAAGGAAGGAAGGAAGGAAGGAGGAAGGAAAGATAGATGAAGGAAGGAAGGAAAGAAGAAGGAAGCTAAAGAAGGAAGAAAGGAAGGCAGGAAGGAAGGGAGGAAGAAAAGACAGACGGAAGGAAGGAAGGAAAGAAGAAAGAACCAAAGGAAGAAAGAAAGGAAGGAAAGACAGACGGAAGGAAGGAAAGAAGAAAGGAAGGAAGGAAACAAGGAGAGAGAAGAGAAAGAAAGGAAAAAAATGAAGTAAAGAGGGAAGATCAAAAAAGGTTACAGGTAGGCATGATCAATCCAAGGAAGCGAGGTACATAAGGAAGTAAGGGAGAAGGATGAATGGAAGGAGGAAGGAGGAGGTGAGCTTAGGCCGTCCGAGCAGAAAGAAGGTAAGTGTGTTAGGAAGCCTTGTTATCTAGGTTAGTGAGTGACTACGTAGGATTGTGAAATGTGTGTGTGTGTGTGTGTGTGTGTGTGTGTGTGTGTGTGTGTGTGTTGGCTGACCACTAGCATCACCACCTTGACTACCACCACCTTGATCACCACCACCACCACCACCACCAGTATCATTATTGCAACAAAAACTAGTAAGGGTTTCATTCTTCCACAAATTCCTCCTCCTCCCCCCCCCCTCCTCTTCCTAACAACACCCCTCCCTCCCTCTACCCTAACCCCCTCATCCACCCTACCCCACCACACGACTCTTACCTCGCCCCAACCCTAATCTTGGCCCCTCTCTATATCCTTTACCACCTCACCCCATCATCACACAAGGTCCAGTAACCTCTCATCACCTCACCCCCCACCCCCACCCCCATCACTCACCACCACAGCAGGAGGCAGCTTAGCACACGTGGGACAGCAAAGCACACCCCATTCTCCTCCTCCGTTTTCTCATTCTCCTTGGACTCCTTATTTGTTTCCTGTTTTATATTCCTTGATGCATTATTATTGTTTTGTAGATTAGTGATGCTCTCTCTCTCTCTCTCTCTCTCTACACACACCACACACATACATATTAACACACACCATTTTATTAATTTTCTCCTCTGCCATTTATTTTTTTTCCATTCAACATCTTCTCTTCCTTTCATTTTCCTCTTCCTCCTCCTCCTCCTCCTCCTCCTCCTCCTCCTCCTCCTCCTCCTCCTCCTTATTATCATCAAGGTGCTTCCTCGATAATAACAATAAATTCTCTCTCACTTTCATTTTTCCTTCCTTCTTTCATTTGTTTCTAATTTATATTCTCTACTGTATCTTCCTTCTATCCTTTCCTTCTTTCACTTTCTCTCTTTTTACTTCTTTTCTTCTTTCTTAGTTTCTCTCTCTCTCTCTCTCTCTCTCTCTCTCTCTCTCTCTCTCTCTCTCTCTCTCAGTATTGTTTCTTTGGATTCTTCTCTCCTAAACACTTATTTCTCTTTTTCACGGCCAAGATGTTCCAACCCTCCTCCTCCTCCTTCCCTTCCTCCTTTTACCATCCTCCTCCTCCTCCTCCTCCTCCTCCTCGTAATGGCTGCGCGTCCCTTCCTGGCTATGATATTTAAGAGTCTTTCCTCCACATTACCGTCCGCTGCTCCATCCCATCACTTGTTGCCTCCTCCATCACCCTCCTTCCCTCTCCTCCTTTATCTACCCATTTCTCTCTCTCATACGCTTCTTCCCCCTTCCTCCCTTCTCCTCCCTCCTCACATACATGCACCCACTTCCTCTCCTCTTCTCCACAAAAAAAGGTTATCTATATATTGACCTTCAGTTTTGACCGCAACGAGCATCTGTTTTGTTTTCGCCATTCTTCCTCTTCCTTCTTATTCTTCTTTCACCCGTCCTCGTCATTAATTACCCTTCTCCTCCTCCTAACCTTCATCATCATCAACATCATCGTGCCCTCTTCCTCGTCCTTTTACCCTCGTTTTCTTTATTTCGTTCATTATCATCTTGGTAATATTAGCCTCGTCTGGGATCCTCGACGGTAACATTCCTCTCTCTCTCTTCCATGCATAAATATATTCTCGTCACGCTCTTCCACATTTTCCTGAATTTCGTTGTCAATTAAACTTTCACTATTTTTTTTTGCTGTCTAAACCAACTACACACACACACACACACACACACACACACACACACACACACACACACACACACACACACACACACACACACACACTTTGAAGATGAGTCATCCACTGATTATCGTATCAATCTATAATATCTCTCTCTCTCTCTCTCTCTCACACACACACATTCTTATGAAGCAGCTGCTACTACCACTATTACTACTACTACTACTACTATAACAACAACAAACAAAACTGTAATAACAACGACGCAACAACACATACATAAATAAATTCCTATGATATTTTAGAAGGATGTATATTGGGTGGAGGGAGGAAGGGGAAAAGAGTAATGCTAGGAAGTGTTGGAGGAGGAGGAGGAGGAGGAGGAGGGGGAAGGTTGAGTCCTGGAGCAGGGAAGGAGGTAAGGAGCAGGAAGGAGGCCAGGCTGCTAACGGTGAAGGAATGAATGAAGAAGGAAACTCAAACCACTGACATAACATTTATATTGAAGGAAAATTATTCACGCATGAAAAAAATCATTCATATATTTAAGGAATCGTGACCCAAAATACTAAATAGAGATACGGTAACACGATGAACCGCTGAAGAAAACGTGACTGAGTGAATGAATAAGAGAGAAAATCATTTGTGATATAATCAATGGCAGAAAAATATTAAATGTAAGGATGAAAGTAATGCTTGCAGGAACAAAGTAAGGAAGGACTCTTAGGGGAGAGAGAGAGAGAGAGAGAGAGAGAGAGAGAGAGAGAGAGAGTAATAAGATATGGAGGGATGTAAGTACATAACCTAGATCAGTCAGGTAAGTTCCATGACATCAGCCTAGATAAGCCGCTGCCCACCTGTGTTGACTACAGAACCTCGCTGGCCGTGATGTTTACCTGCATGGTCGTGCCCTTGATAGTAACAATGATAGTGGTAGTAGTAGACGTAGTAGTAGACGTATAGTAGTAGTAGTAGTAGTAGTAGTAGTAGACGCAGTATACTATAGTAGTAGTAGAAGTAGACTTAGTAGTAGACTTAGTAGTAGACGTAGTAGTAGTAGTAGTAGTAGTTGAAGAAGAATTAGTAGTCATAACACCAGCTACTGATGCTGCTACTACTTCTACTGCAACTACTACTACTATTACTACTACTACTACTACTACTACTACTACTACTACTACTACTACTGTTAACCATGGCTGAATAATCGTAAAATAATAATAATAAATATAAACATACACATAAAACTAAAAATAATAATAACAATAATAATACACATAATAATAATAATAATAATATATAATGAATAATAATAATAATAATAATGCTCTTTCACGATGGGTCAACAGTCTTGAAACCAAGGTCCTTCAGTGAGGATAAAAAGGCTCATGAGTCTGGCCCCTGATAGCTGGCTTATCACGGAGACAGCGGGTCTGTGTGTGGCTGTCCTGGTGGTGGGGCAGGGGCGGGCGGGAAGGAGGCAGGGAGGGCACGGGATGGGCTGGCGAGGAAGATGGAAAACATGGAGTGTGTATGTTAAGATTATGAGCTTTGGAGTGTTAGGGGATTGGACTGAGAAGGTGAGATACATAGGTGTGCTGTGTGTGTGTGTGCTGGTTGGGCTCTCCACCTGCTCTCCTGACTGATATAACGCTTGATTGTTCTTGGGTTGAGACTGGAACACACACACACACACACACACACACACACACACACACAGAGCCGATCTTGAGGAACAACTTGTAAATGATTATAAACCTTCTTCTCCCTGGGTTTCACTTCCAGAGGTTTCTTCTCATCTGCTCAAGGTCACCACTGTCTCCCTGCTTCTCCTCTCGCTTTCCTTCCCCCTCCCCCCTCCTGAATCTACTGCGGGGATTCTGCAGTGACCTGCCTCCCATTTGCTCACCTCCCATCACGCCCCTCACCCCTTCTCCTGTGTCCCTTTTATCCCTGACGTAATCACACCCTCCCACATGGATGAGGTGAAGCAGCGGTTGGTGGAGTCGGTAGCAATGCGGGGAGAGAGAGACTGCAAGAGACCGTATGGATCCTGAGAGAGACGAGGAGGAAATATCCTGAGGAGGGTGATAGGACGAGGAGTGGCAAGAAAGGATACTAGAGTGAAATGATAAAGAGAGAGGTAGCAATATAGAAGGCAGGAGAGTAGGTAAGGAGGAAGGATAGTATACTGTATGGACAGAGAGAGAAATATAGAAGGTAGAGTAGTAAGGAGAAGGACAGTATACTGTAATCAACAAATTGATAGAAGAGAATGGTAGCAATATAGAAGAGTGTAGGGCAAGGAGGAAGGATATATAACGTAATGATAGAAGAGAGAATGGTATATAACATATAGTTATAAAGATAGTAGGCAAGGAGGGAGGAGAAGGATAGCATAACGTAATGATGATAGAAGAGAGAATGGTAGCAATATAGAAGTTGCTATGTAGTGTTAAATGATGTTGATATATAACGTAAATGATAGAAGAAAATAGAGAATGATAGACGTAATGATAGTAATATGGTTGGTGGAGAAGGTAAGTATAGAGAACAGTAAGAAGGCAACGTAATGATAGTATATAAGAATGGTGAAATATATAAGAAGGATAGAAGGTAACGTAGTGATAGAAGAGAGAAGGATAACGTAGATGACTGGCAGCAATATTATGACCCAGAGAGGTTGAGCAAAGAGGCAAGGCTAAGTATAACGTAATAATCAATATTGTTAAGGACAGCATGATGCATGAAGATAAAGGTGAAGTGGAGAGTCGGTAAATTGAGAAGACAAGAAGGAAGAATAAGGATGAAGATGGAAATGGTTGGCAATAAGAAGAACTGAGTAGAGAGGAGGAAGGAAGAGGTAGGTAAAGATGAAACCCAGAAAAGATCATAAAGGTTGTGTAATCGAGAGATGAGAGAGAGAAGACTAAATCAAAATAATAACAAACAAACAGAGGACAAGGTGTTATAGACTTAGATCAAAAATGTTATAAAAAGACGTTATCACTAAACTTCATTTACTAATCAATCAACATAATGATGATGAAGATAAAGATAGGAGAGAGAGAGAGAGAGAGAGAGAGAGAGAGAGAGAGAGAGAGAGAGAAGGTGGAGGGATAATTGATGATAACTAGCTTGATTGAATGTAATTTGGGCAGTCAGAAGCCACTTGCCTAATTACTACTTATAATGTGAGAGATTGTTCATTGAGAGGTAGCATTAACAAAAATACTGTATAGGCTATAGCGACATCACCTGGCATGGTAATAGTATACTTAGATTCCCATTCGGGAAGTTGTGTGTGTGTGTGTGTGTGTGTAAAAGTGAGCGCGATGAAAACATTTAATCATCACATCTCTCAATTATCTGCTTGTTTTCGTAAATGCTGCCACTCGTTGTGAAAAATAATAATAAAGTATTCAGGTCAGTCCTACCTACTAACTACCAATACTACTACTACTACTACTACTACTACTACTTTACTAATCACTACTGCACTACTACTACCACTACTACTTACAACATTGGCTAATGTTACTACATGGTCGAAAAGGAAGCATAGTTTCTTTCGGCATAGTCACACACAACCAACAGACTTGTTTGCTTTATTATACTTTTTTTTTTTTTTTTTTTTCTTCTTCGCATTGCATGTCTATATAGAATGTGTCCTTCCAACACGTGGTTTCTTCTATCATTTAACCTTTTTCGATCCATGGAGACGTTTCTGTTTATAGAGATACAGGTTGTTGTAGGTGTTAATTTGTCTGTACGAACTCTGTATGCCAGTTCTCGCCTGCTGTTGAGATGTATGAATTTGCAAATGATAAATGATGAGCACTCTCTCTCTCTCTCTCTCTCTCTCTCTCTCTCTCTCTCTCTCTTTGTCTCGTAAGTCATTCCACATCCTACATTCTTTTTCCTTCTTGGCATTCCCTCCTGTCTTGCCCGTCTCCCTGCGCGGCTGCCTGCATCCCCCCCTCATGAACATCCCACGTAGTGTCCATAAAAACACTAAGCACACGCACCTCTCTGTTCATTATTATTTTTTGTTCCTCCTCGTCTTCTAAAGGAATGCATACACCCTTGGCCACCCTTTCTTTCTTCTACTTTCTACCTCCTCCCTCTCCTCCTTTTTTCTTTTTCCTTCCTAATAACACATTACTACTACTGCTACTATTATGTTACTTATTGTTACTCGTTTAATATCATTGGCTAACTATTATTATTGATTACATACTACTATTATTTCTACTATTTATTATTAGTATATAGTAGTAATAGTAGTAGTAGTAGGTTGTTTATGAGTAGATAATATTCTTAATAATTATGTACAAATTATTATTTTTTACTGGATATATTTCATTATATTTTCTACATTCTGGGTAAATAAGAGTGTCAGTATGAGGGAGGAGGATAGGAAGTGGGGGATGAAAGGTCCATCACTATTACATCTTTGAGCTCTCCTTCGCCCGGTAATAGTGTTGGCACGGCGAGAGGTCAGGCCAAGGACTGAGGACACGGGAACGGTGTGGATGTAGATGATGATGATTGATAGATGGATGAGGAGGAGGAGGAGGAGGAGGAGGAGGTGAGGAGGAGTAAATGTTGAGGAGGAGAATGAGAATGTGGCATAGTATGTACAATATTTAATCAAGAAGTTAATTGCGATAGAGACAATCTTAGTACACAACATGCAATAAACTCGTTATCGCCAGCCAGTCTCATATAGTACCCCACAAATTTGCACGAATGATGAGCCAATGTTGAAGCATTTGCCTTCTGGGTAAGCGTGGTATACCACATCCATTAACAAACCCTGACTGACACCGTAGTGTCAAGACATCCTGTACCATGTAAGATATCCGAATCCTGAACTTCGCATCAAACCAATCCAATCATCCCAGAGTAACCATGAAGCATCTAAGGTGTAAAGAAGTACCAATGAGGACCTAAAAAGGATGCAAAGCGGAACGGGTCACAAGAAGAAGAAGAGTGATTGTTGATGTCCTAGATATGGTGCATACATACGTCATACTTATTATAATAATATAAACTTAGGTGGGACAGATCCGATCAGTAGTCGACAAACAGACACTGTACTGTGTCGGAAATTCAGTGTATGCCCAG
The DNA here is from genome assembly GCF_024679095.1 of Eriocheir sinensis. Lineage (NCBI taxonomy): Eukaryota > Metazoa > Arthropoda > Malacostraca > Decapoda > Varunidae > Eriocheir > Eriocheir sinensis. The sequence continues at coordinate 372,617 of NW_026111526.1, forward strand.
GATGATGTCTCATGGTCCTGGGATGTTCCTGATACACTGGCACCCATTCACTGGGGCTAGCACACTGCGTGCGCGAATCTGAGCCAGGAATTTCATGATGTGGGGATATGTGTTAATCCACACTATGGATCTGTGTGTGTGTGTGTGTGTGTGTGTGTGTGTGTGTGTGTGTGTAGTGTGTGTGTAAGAAGTACTCATCCTGACACGTTATTGTCCCTTGCACACATCAAGGCTTCCATGTCTGGATCCCATATGAGAAGGCCTACAAGTGTTCCTTCCTCGGCTCCACCACTCCCTCCTCCTCTTCCTTTCTTTTCTAAGTCAGTACAGTTAGCTCCACCGTGCTGTCATCAACCTTCCTTCCTTCCCTTGCCTCTTTCCCCTTTCCTTTTCAGCCTTCCTTCCTTCCTTTCCCACCTTTTTCCTTTTTCCTTCTTTCCTTTCCTTTCCTTCCTTCCTTCCTTTCTTCCTTCCCTCCTTCCTTCCTTTCCTTTCCTTTCCTTCCCTTCTTTCCTTTTCCTTTTCCTTTTCCTTTCTTTCCTTCCTTGCCTCCTTCCCACTCATCACATGCCAGCCATTTCATTCGCTTCCCTTCCTTCGGCTCCCTGCCTCCTTCCTGCCCTCCTTCCCCTTTTTTCATGCCAGCCTTCCTTCCTTCCCTTATTTTCTTCCTTTTCTTCCCTTCCCTTCTCTTCCTTCTTCCTTCCTTCCTTGCTCCCCTTCCCACCATTTTACCAGCTCTTCTTCCCCTTCCTTCTGTCCCTGCCTCCTTCCTGCCCTCCTTCCCCTTTTCATGCCAGCCTTCTTTCTCCTTCCCTTTCTTCCTTTCACCTCCTTCCCACTCATCATGCCAGCCTTTCTTCCCCTTCCGCATGTCCTCTGCCTCCTCCTTTCTGTCCCTCCTTCCCCACTTTCATGTCAGCCATCCTTCCTTCCTTTCCCTTCCATGCCTTTCTTCCTTCCCTCTGCTCCTGGGATATACAGCGGTGCGGCAGTATATTATATTGCCAGGAAGGTTCATTTGCGGGAGAGATGGGTAAATCTGATTACTACTTTTAACAACAAGCACCTGTGTTGCTACCCCTCCCCCACTGGAACCACCACGACTGCCGACACTACTTCACCACCACCCCACCACTGATCTCATGAAGTATATACAGTGTTAAATAACTATATACATACTAATCTTCTTACTATTATTACTACTACTAATAGCTAATATTGGGTTTGGGTTATAACAGACATGTCACCACCATCATCTCAACCACTTGGATAGGAACACCTAATTATATTCACTAAATGCTCACAACTCCATCTTTACCGTTTGTTGATACCATTTTTAAAGCAAACCTCACCATAACCCACCTTTACTTTCTTCCTTCCACCACCATTACAAAGCTTTACATAGCCCTTACCATTATTTCATTAATCAAACCACCACTATCACCGCTGCCTCTGGCCGCCGTCCTCCTCCGGCAGATTGTATCTGGTTTCGTCCTATCTAATATTGATATTCTCTCTCTCCTCTTCTGCTACGTAATGCATGTCCCTTTTCTTAACTCTTTTAAATGTGGAATCCTATACTCATGGAATGCTTTGAGTTTATATGCTTACTTTGCATTGTCCATTTTCTTCTCTTATCCTTCATATTCAATCTCTGTGCAGCAGCAGTATAACCTCTCCTTTTTCTTCTTTCAAGGTCACCTTCTATTGTTTCTTCTATTTAGTTTTCCCTATTGTTCATCATCAACTGCTAGCTTCTTTCTTTCTTCTACTTCTCTTTTTTTCCACGGCCCTCATCCTCCTCCCTTTCTCCTCCCAAGGTTGGGGCTCTCCACTGACATGTCTGGGGTCAATGGCTGAGGCTGGTTTTATTTCTCCTCCCATCGCCCTTCACGGCGTGGGTCTCCTCACGCCCTCGACCTCGTTTTAGTGGTGGTGGTTGGCCCAGCGTGGTGGAGTCGAGGTGCAGTATTGAATTTTTCTTGGAGAATCATGTTGGTGGTTCCTCTTAATTGTTGCTAGGGACGATGTGGGCCTCAAGCAATGTTATTGGTACTTAGCTGGAAGGCTAGTCATGTAGAATATTGTACAGTGAAATTACAGTGGTATGCCTGATGTGTTACCATAACATGGACACATACTACATATAGTATTGCATGGTTAGGTTGATGACCATCCCCACGGTGTATGGCTGTGGTGATGTGCATGGTGTGGTGGCAGGAGATTGACAAGATGAATGGCCGTCTGTGGTTGTCACGGTGCCTGGCCTCGGTGCAGACATAATCACCGTGGTGGTTGGCTGTGGCGGTGCTCTGGATGGCTGTGGTGGTGCCTGTGGCACATGTGTGCTTGTTCTGGCATGTGTACTCAGCCAGGCTGCCCAGGAGGTGGGACCAGGACGTGCCGTGACCAGGCCAATGATGCTTTCATCTCTCACGCCCCCAGCCGCCGTCGCTACCCACGAGATTAACAGCCTCCACTCCACTAGGGCCTGCCTTGGCCTGCAGGACCGGCCTGCCTGCCTCCGCCACGCACCTCCGGTGGCTGCCCACCACACCACCCAACGAAGCTCACATGCTGAAACTGCGCCGCACCCACACCTGCAGCACGGTGAGGGAGGCAGCTGGGCCGGAGGCAGCGCGGCTGGGGCTGTGGCGGGAGTTCGGCACAGACGAGGACAGGGAGCTGCTGCCTGTGAGAGGAACGGCGGATGTGTAGGGAGGGGCAGGCATTCCCTGACGCCGTGATTCAGTGATCTATAGTGACGTGTGTCCATGTTGCCGTCAGGAGGAAACCCTGAGTGCCACCACGCCAGCACACCTGAGTCAGGCCGTTTATGGGAACGGCTGATGAGGTTTGAACTAGGCTATAAGTGGCGGCGGCAATAAGTCACAGTTTTCACACTATTTGAAGCGTACCTGTGTGGATGGAACAAATTATCATTCTTTTAGTAGGGAATACCAAGAATGTAATGTATGTATTTTATATGTATGTAGTAAGACAAATAGAATAATTACAAAAAAAATATTAATAATGATAATAATAATCAATGATTTATTGGGAGCTGCTAAAATAAGGCTGAAAATATGTATTCGTATTATGTACGAAACATGGCACCGGCACCAGGACCAGTGAATCGTACTATTTACGAAGAAGGCTGGTTTCTACCTCTTTTCTGAGTTATTATTTGTTTTTTATTTATTCAAATGAGGAGTGGAGATGGCAGCGAGACCTTCCTGCAGCTCCACTGTGCGCCTGTAGCTCCAGGCTTGGCGGCCCGCGCTGGCCTGGCTTGGCTCGTCTGGCTCACTGTGCTGGATTACGCTGAGACCAACAAAAAATACATATCTGTAAGACGAGTGCTCTTGTCTAACTAGTGATATGTCGTCATGACAGTAATTTGATATTTGAAATTTAAAAGAAATATTAAGAAGTCAAGAAGGTTCGTTTGGCAACACCCCTTCCATTACCCTTTCAACGTTGGCAGCTGTTCATTGGTAATTCCTAGTTTGAGGCGGCAGCAGGTTTCATGAACGTCCTGAAGCGTGACACTAAACAACATACTTTTCTTTTGTCATCAATGAACAGTCACCCTGGTGATGGCACTAAAAGCTTGACCTGTTGACGGCATCAGTGGCCGGCGAGAGCCAAAACAGCGAGGCAACACGACGATAAGGTGTCGTGGAGATAACCTCCTCGCCGCACTCATATCCTGAAGTGTATGGCGGGCGTCCATAACAACTATTATAGCGTAGAAAAAGGAAATAAAACGCTTCTAGCGGATGATCTGCGCCGGACCAGCAGGCGGCGGGGTCGGTGGGGAAAGTTTTATTCGTATGACGTTTGAGTCGCAGCAGTGAGGTGGGCGGCAAGAAAACAGCAGACACCTACGAAGCTGGTGTGGATATCGATCCTGCAGGTGTGGGAGGTAGCCTGATCGATGCATGTGGGGCGGAACCTCACACACTCACCACCGACCTGGAAGTACGGTTTTAGGCAGTTACGCGGCCTGTTTGCGAAATTGAATGTCATGGGGAACAAATCTCAGGGCGTCGATGGGTCTGAAAGGTCGCCACGTAGAATTCACATCGATACAAGAGTTTAGGTTAATCAAATGACAGAATCGTCCGATTTTTAACTGATTTAAACTGAATAAAAAGATTTATGAGGATTACTTTACAATAAGCTTCATACGTTTTATTCAATTGAACTGAATATGTAGCTGGCATAATGGTGGGAGGGAATTTCTTGTTATTAGGAATGCAGTGGACACCACATTTTTCTGAGATAATACTTGTAAACTAAGCTTTGTGATGATTTAGGCTCTTATATATCGCTACCTAATTAGCTACCTTTGTCACTCTTTTCTGTGGATGGTTTTCTTGAAGCTTTTCATTAATATATACCTATGAAGTAGATGTACTGCTTTTTTTTATTTAGTTTAGTTTTTAGGGATAAAAGTATTGTGATTAATAAAGTTAAAAAAAAATTATTTTTTATGTAAAAATCGTGTTTTCTTTTTCAACTGTTGTTAGAGGAAGGATGTAGAAAAGTTTTTGGTAAGAAGGAAGGTAGATGGAAAGATCGTATGTCAAGGAGGCCAGTTGAGAGAGAGAGAGAGAGAGAATAAATGTGTTGATGGTTAAGGAAATCTTTTTTATTGGAATCACAGAGAAAGAAGAGAGATGTAGCAGGAAGGAGGGAAGAAACGAATATGTAGGAGATTTAAAGGAGTTAGCTGGAGGGGAGGCAAACGAGGATTTGAGAAGGAGTGTGTACAGGTACCTACTAACATAACACGAGATTCACCTCTCCTCCCTCCCTCCTCCCCCTGGCTCCCTTTTCCCTCCGTTCTTTTTCTGTCTTCTTTCTAAGTTTTCCTCCACCTGTCCTTTTGTTCTCATTGTCTCCGCCCTCATGCCTGTTAGACTGATATTCTTTAGACGCTTTCGCTTCTCGCAACAAGTATTTCCTAGCAGCAACAAAGGAGGATTAGTCGAGTTCTCATGAGTATTTTGTAAAGCAAATACAAAGGAGATTAGTCGAGTTCTCATAAGTATTTCCAAGGCAGCTAAGGATTAGTCAGAGTTCTATAAGTATTTCCAAGGCAGCTGGGCGAGGATTAGTCGATTCTGCGATGTTTTCATATTCATAAACGTGAATAACAATTAGCAACCCCTATCATAGGCCCATTCATCGGGAGTGTAGGCCCCAGCTGCTTTGACAACAGGCACGCCACCTCCACCCACCTCCACCTCGGTGATACACACCCGTCACTTCAAAACACTTCCTCTGTCACGCACCCTGCACTTCAGCTCCACCGCCTTCTCTCTTCTCTTTCCTTGTCTGCTACCTTTTAGCCTTTCCTCTGTCTCTGCCTTCACAGTAGCTCCTACAGTCCTTCATCACACTCCCCCATGCCTGCCACCCCTCCTGCCTCCCTGTCTCGCCTACCAATAACTGAGGGTTGGTAGATTTTATTAGTGGGATTGAAGAGATGTTTCTCTTCCTTCCCAGTCTCAGTGGCTGGCTGCCGGTGATAAAGCCCCTGACCAACATCCGGCCTGGCGGATAAGAATCAGTCACATTTCATTAATACTGTTTTCACCTTATCTCCCTCTCCTAGCAGATACTTCTGTCCACCTGTCCACTGGTCCTCCATGCCATCTCTCACGTTCTGGTCTGTCTTCCTCATTCTTTTCCCCAGGACTAAGTAGGGTCAGATTATGTCTGCGTCTCCATTCTCCTCAACTCCTGCTTCTCTATCCTAACTTGATTATAAAACATAAGGAATCTGCAGTGAAGAGATCGGCAGACCTGTATATACAGCAGTTCTGTAAACTCAGCCAATATAGTCACCTCACTATCCATGTAATTTATTTAAAGTTTTTTTGAAAGTATTTATCGTATTGATACTCACAGCAGGACTGCCACCACCTGTTCCACTTCATCCACCACTCTATTGGTAAACCAATTGAACACCCAATTTAATTAATGTTACGTATTATCCGGCCTGGCTCACCGAATCATTATTAGCATTACTCCTATTAAAGCCCTTATCCATTAATAAACTTTTTTGATCACGTCTCCTGCATGTCCACATTTTCAGAGAATGCATTACAAGCTTAAGCTTATCCTCATATGACAAGTTTTCAACCCAGAATCGTTTTGCCATCTCTCCTCTACACAGATTCTAACATTTTGATGTCCATTCATAGTAGCAAAATTGGGAACCAAACCACATAATCAAGAGGAGGCTCAACTATCACTAGTTATAGCTTATTAGACGACTTCAGCACTCCTACTGAATACCTCATTGAACAAAGAGATGTAAGAGAGTTGCCCTCGCCCCTGTAATACTGCCAGGCCAGTATACCAAATACTACGAGGATTCTTGTATAGGTGGTATTTTAATTTAAATCCTTTTATGGAGGTGAGGGGAGACGAGAGGAGAGAGGTGATAGAAAAGTGAGATAAAGAGAAGAAGGAGGAGGAGGAGGAGGAGACCTATGTTACAATGAAATAATAGGACACCAGAAACGATACTTGTTGCTACTTCTAAGTATATTTGCTTGACACTGAAATTCCATCGCCTAGTCTCTTTCTCTCTCTCTCTCTCTCTCTCTCTCTTTCTCTCTCTCTCTCTCTCTTCTGTTAAGTGAAATGAGAGGAAAGAAAGGCAGAATGAAAAAAAAGAGACGGCGAGAAGAAACAGTAGAATACATAAAAAAAAGAAGCCATGTAGAAACAGGATAACAATAGACAGCAACAAAGGGAAGAAACAGGGAAACAATGAGAGAGAGAGAGAGAGAGAGAGAGAGAGAGAGAGAGAGAGAGGAGAGAGAGAGAGAGAGAGAGAGAGAGAGAGAGAGAGAGACTAGGGCAGCAGAAGTAGTGAAAAGATGGGAATAAGAATGATTTGCAGGAATAGGGAATACAGGACAATAGGAAATAAAAAGAAGGAAAATTGTGGGAGAACAGTGACACTAATAATAATGAAGTAAAAGATGATAAAAAGACTCCACAGCAACGTAAGTAGATTTAAATAGAGGAATAATATAATGAGCTGCAGGGGACAGGTGGGAATATTACAGCAAACAGTAATGAAAGAGATGAAAACACCCACAGCAACATTAGAAGATTTAAATAGAGGACATATATAATGAGAGCAGCAAGAAAAGGTGGAGAATATTGCAAACAGTAATAAGAGATGTAAAAGGATTCATACAGTAAATATTAGAAGATTGAAATAGAGGAATAATATAATGAAAGCTGTAGATAAAAGTAGAATAGTGACAATCATTAATAATGAAGTAAAAGATAAAAGATCCATATAAATATTAGAAGATTTAATAGGAGGAATAATATAATGAAAGCTGCAAGAGGGAAAAGGTGGACGAACAGTGACAATTAACAATAATGAAGTAAAAAGATGAAAAAGGACCTACAGCAACATTACTAAAGAAAAAAAGATTTAAATAATATAATGAGAACAGCAAAGGAAAAGGTAGATGAGTCATACAAAACAGAAAAGTGGAAATAATCACCCCTAAAAAGCAGAATATTATGGAGGAACTGAAGACAAGAACTGATAGCAAGAAGATTTGAAGGGAGGAGAGTCACAGGGGACGGAGAGAGGGAGAGGACAGGTTATGGGAGGGTACAGGGACAAGAGGGTACACCACGACTACAACGGGAGGTGTGCCGCCACCTGACTCACTCCCCACCACCCCTGCCCCCTGCTGTCCCCCCTTCCTGCCCCCCCCTTCCCGTCCCACTACATACGAAGATTTAGAACATAGAACATAGGAATACACCTGTCATACACACACACATTATTACGCCACACACACACCTGTTCCTGTGTTCAGACTTATTAATTACGTACGCCTACTATTCTCAATCCTTCTGTTACTAGCACGGAAAGTAGATAGAGAGGTAATTGACAAGAAGTTGATTCATTGATGAGGAGGAGGTTGAGGAGAAGAAGGAGAAAAGAAGGTGAAAGAGAGAGAGAGAGAGAGAGAGAGAGAGAGAGGAGAGAGAGAGAGAGAGAGGGAGTGTAAGCTAGGTTGTTGTTGTTGTTGTTTGTTGTTGTTGTTGCTAGAAGTAGTAGTAGTAGTAGTAGTAGGTTGTGTGGTGGGTGGGTTTTGTAGTAGTAGTAGTAGTAGTGCAGTAGTTGTTGTTGTTGTTGTTGTTGTTGTTGTTACTCGCTGCTCCTGTGAAGAGGTGGACGGCAATCAAATTCCCTCGTTTCATCATTCAGACTTACTCATTCTTCTCTCTATTCTTCATGTCCTTCCTACGAGCTTCAATTTTTTCATCCTTTCCTCTTCCTTTAGCACACTTCCATTTTTTTCTCTTCTTTATCATATTTTTTCTCTCGTTTCATCATTCTTAGCTGACTTATCATTCTTCTTCTATTCTCCTTCATGTCCTTCCATGAGCTTCTGCTCTTTTTCATCCTCTTTTCCTTAGCACTTATTTTTTCTTTTATCATCCTTTTCTCTCCTCTTCGTTTCCTGCTGGCCCTTAGCCGACTTACTTCCATTCTTCTCCTTCTTTCCATTCTCCTTCATGTCCTTCCTATGAGCTTTCCACCCTTTTTCATCCTTCCTCTTCCTTTAGCACACTTTGTTTTTTTCCTTTAATCATCCTTTTTCTCCTCGTTTCATCATTCTTAGCCAACTTACCCATTCTTCTCTTCATTCTCCTTCTGCGTCCTTCCTTTCTATGAGTCAATTTTTTCACCCTTTTTTCCTCTGCCTTTCAGCACACATTTTTTTCCTTTAATCATCTTCCTTTTTCTCCTCGTTTCATCATTCTTTAGCCAACTTACTCATTCTTCTCCTTCTTCATTCTTCCTTCATGTCCTTCCTTGAGCAATCACCCTTTTCTCATCCCTTTCCTCTTCCTTTAGCACACTTACCATTTTTCTCTTTTATCATCCTTTTCTCATCGTTTCTTCATTCTTTACCGACCTACTCATTCTTCTCCCTCTTCATTCTCCTTCATCCTTCCTACAGGCTTCCCCACTACTCATCCTTCCTCTTCTTTAAGCACACTTACTTTTTTCCTTTAATCATCCTTTTCTCCTCGTTCATCATTCTTTAGCCAACTTACTCATTCTTCTCCTCTTCATTCTCCTTCATGTCCTTCCTATGAGCTTCCACCTTTTTCTCATCCTTTCCTCTTCCTTTAGCTACTGGAGTGATTTTTCGCTTTTATCTGTCCTTTTTTCTCATCGTTTCATCGCCATTACCCGACTTTCAACCAACTTTCATTCTTCTCTCTCCTCTTCATATCTCCTTCATGTCCTTCCTACGAAGCTTCGCCCATTTTCTCATCCTTTCCTCTTCTTGCAGCACACTTATTTTTTCTCTTTAATCATCCTTTTTCTCCTTTCGTTTCAGCTCATTCTTTAGCTAACTTACTCATTTCTTCTCCTCCTTCATTCTCCAAACAAATGTCCCTTCCTATGAGCTTCGCCTTTTCTCATCCTTTCCTCTGCTGCACAGCACCTTATTTATTCGTCTCTTAGTCTCCTTCGCCGTTTCCTCTCCCCTTTATCTTGTTCTTTTTAACATCCTTTTTCTCATTTTCTTTTCGCCATTCATGTCCTTCCTACGGAGCTTTTCGCTTCCCTTTTTCTCATCCTTTTCCTGCCTTTAAAATTTATTTATTCGTCTCCTTCAGTCTCCTTCGCCGTTTTCCTCCTTTATCTTGTTCTTTTTAACATCCTTTTTCTCTCTATTTTCTTTTTCGCTATTTTATCCTGATGTCTCGTTTTGTTCAATAATATTCACCCCCCACCACCAACACCACGTCTTCCTCCTCCTCCTCCTCCTCCTCCTCCTCCTCTTCCCTCTCTTACTTTACCTTTTCATCCTCTTCCTCCTCCCTCTCACCCTTCTAATGAATGGAGACGCCTCATTCACCGATTATTAGTGTAGACACTGGAGATGTATTTTAGAGGAAGAGGAGGATAGGAGGGAGGGGAGGAGGAATGTTCAGTCATGTGTTAAGGGAGATGCAACAAACTCGCCCATCTTGTTTGCAGACGAGAGAGAGAGAGAGAGAGAGAGAGAGAGAGAGAGAGAGAGAGGAGAGAGAGAGAGAGAGAGAGAGAGAGAGGAGTAATTAATTGCACTATGGAAGATGTAAAATAAAGAAAGGAGAGAGAGAGAGAGAGAGAGAGAGAGAGAGAGAGAGAGAGAGAGAGAGAGAGAGAGAGAGAGAGAGAGAGAGAGAGAGAGAGAGAGAGAGAGAGAGAGAGAGAGAGAGAGAGAGAGTAATTAATTGCACTATGGAAGATGTAAAATAAAGAAAGGAGAGAGAGAGAGAGAGAGAGAGAGAGAGAGAAGAGAGAGAGAGAGAGAGAGAGAGAGAGAGAGAGAGAGAGAGAGAGAGAGAGAGAGAGAGAGAGAGAGAGAGAATTTATACAACAATGTACAGATAGTAAGAGAGAGAGAGAGAGAGAGAGAGAGAGAGAGAGAGAGAGAGAGAGAGAGAGAGAGAGAGAGAGAGAGAGAGAGAGAGAGAGAGAGAGAGAGAGAGAGAGAGAGAGAGAAAATTAACTGGCACAATGGAAGATGTAAAATAAAGAAAGGAGAGAGAGAGAGAGAGAGAGAGAGAGAGAGAGAGGAGAGAGAGAGAGAGAGAGAGAGAGAGAGAGAGAGAGAGGAGAGAGAGAGAGAGAGAGAGAGAGAGAGAGAGAGAGAGAGGGGCTCCATGACGCAAAATCTCTTCAGAGAATTGCTGTGACGTGTCTTTTTCACAACCGTTTAACTGTCTTTCCTTCACTTCCCATTCTCACTTAAATCTCGTCCACTTCTGCCCACTAATCTTCCTCGCTTGCTCTTTCTTATTCATTTATTCCTCTCTGCATTCTCTGCCCTCCTTTCCATTCCTGCTCCTTGCCTTGTGTCACTCCTCCTCCTTCCCTCCTCCCTCCTCCCCGGAAGAGCTTCTGCGTGGGCGTGCCAAGAATAAGGCTCTTTGTCTTACTTCCTTGACCTTGGCGCCGCGAGAAAGGCTCTCAGATACGGGTCGAGACGAGGGAGAAGGAAGAGTTTGAAGGCGATGACAGGAGGTGATGGTATTGGCAGTGGTGGGTGGTGGTGGTGGTGGGGATGGTGGTGAGGATGATGTGGTGGGGTGGGTGGTCGAGATGATGGTGGTGGATGGTGGGGATGATGGAGGTGGTGGAGATGGTAGTGGTGGTGGTGGTGGTGGGAGGGTGACAGTAAAGAAAACAACCAAGACTACACGGAAGGTTATTATAGTCTCTCTCTCTCTCTCTCTCTCTCTCTCTCTCTCTCTCTATCTCTCTCTCTCTTCTGTTCTATCTTGCCGTGTACCACCATTATTAGTGAAAAAACATTATACAATCATGCCTCATGCCAAGAATTACACACACACACACACACACACACACACACACACACACACACACACACACACACACACACACACACATACACACCAAAAAGGAAATATGGAAGGAAAAGAGGAGGAGGAGGAGGAGGAGGAGGAGGAGGAGGAGGAGGAGGAGGAGGAAGACGAAAGAAGAGGAAGAGAAAAGGCGAATGAGAATGGAAGAGAGAAATATAAGGATGTCAACAGCTGCACACACACACAAAGAAAAGAAAAACCTAAGATGATTAAATATGACGCTAGGTTTTGAGGAGGACAAACACTGAGTGGCGAGAAACAGACAAGGCGGTGATGGAAGGAAGGCAGGTAGAGGCAGGAAAGGCAGGAGTGGTAAAGAGAGACTGAAGGGGGGGCCGGGATGAGTTCGATGCAATGGAAGGGAGGCACAGAGGGAGAAGAAGAAGGAAATGGAGTCAAGGGACAGAGAGGGGATGAGAGAGTGAGGGAGGCTGAAGTGCATCGGAGGTGGTGGAGAGGAAGGAAAAACGTGTGAAGGGAGGAGAAGATGCTGAGATGAGGATGGAGAGAATGTGCCAGGATGGAGGGACAGTTAAGTGAAAGGAGTAACTAGAACGGACGGGAGAGTAAGGGAGGAGGCAAAGAAGACGAGGGTGAGAGAAAAGTAAGAAAGACGATATAGAATTAAGGAAAGGAGAGGAGAAAGTAAGAAAGGCGGATAGTAGAATTAAAGGAAAGGAGAGGAGAGGAAGGAAGGAGGTAAAGAAGAGGATGGTTGGAGAAAAGTAAGAAAGACGGGGGTAGAATTAAGGGAAAGGAATAAATAGAAGAGAAGGGAGAGGAAGGGAGGAGGCAAAGAAGAGGATAGTGAGAGAAAAGTAAGAAAGACGGGAGCAGAGTTAAGGGGAAAGGTTGGAGAGAGAGAGGAGTCAAGGAGAGGTGGGAGGAGGAGGCAAGGGGAGGCAGCGAAAGCAAGAGTAAGGAGTGGTATGCAGGAAGAAGATGGGGGCGGCGGGCGGGGGAGGAACTTGTTTCGAGAAGGTGGCTCTGAGATGCGAGAGTCAGGTGGGAATGAGGAAGGCGGCAGGTGGGGCGGTGAGGCAGGTGAGGGGAGGCAGGGGGAGGGCAGGCAAGGGGAGGTGAGGGCAGAAGTACCCGTTGGAGGCCAGAGGACTCGGTATGCAGCACACGTCGCGACCTCCAAACACCTTCACTTTTCACGGTCACCACCTTCCCTCTCTCTCTCGCTCTCTCTCTCTCTCTCTCTCTCTCTCTCTCTCTCTCTGCCAGCTGCATTACATCTGGCGGTCACTTCAGACAGCTGGTCACTAGACAGCTGTGTGTGTGTACATAAACAAAACACACACACACACACACACACACACACACACACACACACACACACACACACACACATTACTAAGCAAAGGATACATAAATTCTTTTCAGCGTCCTTTATTTCAGCGGCCTCTGTGTTCCTTTCTCCTTCCTAGCACCCGCCTCATTATAGCACTGTCCCCAGCATCCCGCCCCCCCCCTCTCTCTCTCTGACAATCAATCAAACTAACCTGCATGGTACTGCTTCCTTCCCTTCTTTTCTCCTCCTTCATCCCGCTTCCTCTTCCCACAAATGGCACCGGTAGCATTCTCTCTCTCTCTCTCTCTCATCGCCATAATCTCCAAACAAAAGCTTCAAAGTGGAACGAAGAAAACGCTGGAAGTTGTTTGTTCTGATAAATGAACGTAAAGAGGAGGAGGAGGAGGGAGGAGGAGGAGGAGGAGGAGACAAGAACAAATACACGGAAAAAAAACATACGCAAAACGAGAAAGGAAAAGGCTGGAGAGAGTAAGTGTCCGAGTAGCAAAGAGAGAAATAATAAACATAACATTATTTATTTTCTCCTCTGCGTGGCGAGGTAACTGAACGCTGAGTTTATCAGCTGATATTGCGAGGAAGACAAGGCGATGAGGGGGAAGGAAAGGAAGTGAAGGAACAGAGCATAAGAGAATTATATGAAGGAGGAAAGACGAATACATACAGACAGAAGGTTAGTCAAAACAAACACAGACGTCTGCCTGAGAACACTCCAAACACACACACACACACACACACACACACACACACACACACACATACACACACATTAATTATACTCAGTCATCAGCACAAGCAGCCAGGTGATGATGATACTGATGATGGTGATGAAATATAATGAACAAGTACAAGAAGTAATAGAACATAAACAAGAAGAAAAAGAAGAAATCAAAAGCAGAAGAAAAAATGAGGATGACGAGGAGGAGGAGCAGGAGGATAATGAAGGGCAGAATCAAAACAACACTAACAATTATAAAAACACCATCACCACCGCCACCACAACAACACCAGTAGCAAAGAGCAAAGAAAAAAATCTTATGCTGGAATAATAAACATCGAAAAAACAAAAAAACATCCCCACCACCAGTAGCACACAAGGTAAGGCAAGACAGGAAGCAGGCATGAGGAAGGACGGACGGACGGCTGCGCTGGGCGGCCTGTCTGGAAATAGTGACCCCTGGAGGCCCTGTGTTCAACTGAGGCGACCTGAATACCACCCATCACTGAGGTCACTGCTTGGCTTGTGGCTTCCTCTCCTTTCCTCTCCTTCCTCTCTCTTAACAATCCCCTCCTCCCTCTCTCTCTGTCACTCCTTAACAGCACTCTCCCCCCTCTTCCATCCCGGTTCCTTCTCTCTATCTCTTTCTTCCCATTCCCTTTCTCTCTCTCCTTGGCAACCTTCCCTCACTACCTCCCCCACCGTTCCCCTCTCTCGGCTCTGTCTCCTGTCCTCCCTCCTTCCCTCCCGTCTCCCTCTCTCCCTTCCTAACCCTTCTCTTACGTCTCGCTCTCTGTCACCCTTCTCTCCCTGTCTCCCTCTCTCCCCTCCACAACCCCTCTCCCATATCTCCCTGTTCTCTCCCCTCTGTCTCTCCTTTCTTCCCTTCCTCCCGTCTCCCTCTTCCCTTCACCCCCCTACCCACTTCCTCCCCTCTCCCCTTCACCCCCCTGCCCACTTCCTCCCCTCTCCCCTTCACCCCCCTGCCCACTTCCTCCCCTCTCTGTCTCTCCTTCCCTCCCTTCTTCCTTCCTCGCATCTGTAAATAGCTCCATCCCAGTTCCTCTTCCTGCTTTCATTCTAGTTTTCTTCCACTAACCTTGCCTGTACGTCAGATTCTTAAACGTTTTCTGATGTTGTGTGTCTGAGTGGCAGCGTCTCTCTCTCTCTCTCTCTCTCTCTCTCTCTCACACTAGCGGCCTCAGTCTTCATTTTCACAAACGCCCCAACAAAGAGAGGAGTCAACTGGGATATCCTGTTACCCTCCCTTCCAGGACCCCACACACACACACACACACACACACACACATACACAAACGAAATTTCCAACCATACATCTGTTTAAATACGGTCATTCTCTCTCTCTCTCTCTCTCTCTCTCTTCTCTCTCTCTCTCTCTCTCTCTGTGTGTGTGTGTGTGTGTGTGTGTGTGAGCTGATTGTGCTCAGATTACAATAACAAACAATATTCTAATCAGCGGAGAGAGAGAGAGAGAGAGAGAGAGAGTCACGCCTCTTTCTCTCGCCCTTCTGTTGGATCTGGTTACTTTTTAGCTTGTTGGAATAATTAAGGGTGGTAAGTCTCTCTCTCTCTCTCTCTCTCATAAGAATTTTACATCAATTTACTATTTTAAAGACGACCAAAACTTTAAAGAGGCGTACACACACACACACACACACACACACACACACACACACACACACACACACACACACACACACCTCTATACCATGTTCGGCTGTAATCTTTTTTTATACCTAGACATTCCTTTTTTGCATTCCCTTTCCATTACTTTATCACCCTTTTCTCTTTCTCTTCCTTGAATTTGCGTGTCGTCGTCTCATTCCTTCCTTCCTTCCCCCTTCGCTTCACTCTCCCTTGGCCCTTCTCCTTCTCTCTGCCTCTTTCATTATCCTTTTTTTATCTCTTCGTCCCTCCCTTTCCTTTCCTCGAAGCATCCCGTGACATCACCACAGTCAGCATGTCCCTTATTTCCCTCCCCTTCCTTGAGCACACACACACACACACACACACACACACATACATTGATAGATACAGTTAAATGGCCACAACGTACATAATTATATAGCATAAGAAATATATACAAATCATTTATGTTGAAATTCGAATCATAATACTTCAGTGTAACTGCACTAAAAAAAAAAAAAAATGACAGCGCCAAAGTCTGAAGTCTGAATCTTATGCGAACACACACACACACAGACATACAAATAAAATGAATATTTACACAAAGCTTCGTCTATACTATATAAAAAAATAGTTTTATATATATACGATTTTTGAAAGATTATTCTGAACCTAAGCAGCGAGGAGGAAAGTCAGTCTTAAAACTAACGAGTCTTGAACGGACGAGACGAACAAGTTAATGAGACGAATTGACGGAGCGGAGATAAAAAGGTAAGGAATAAAGAAAAAAAAATAATGGTTGGATAGTTACTGTTTCTCCTTGTGGTGGTGGTGGTGGTGCTAAATATAATGATGGGTAAAATAATGATGGTGATGGCGATGATAATAATAACAAAAACAACAACAAAATACATGAGTTACGAAACAAAGGAAGTAACACAATCGACAACAAAGAAACAATGACTTTACCACCACCACCATCACCACCACCACCACAGCAACAACAACAACAACAACAGCAGCAACAACAATCTGAACAAACAACACGAGGCGAGCGCTACGCAAGAGAAGGAAGGAAAGTGAAAGTGTCTCCACGGTGTTGACCAACGTGCGGCGAACGAGAGAAAAATTGTTCGATTCTGCCGACTGTAATAATTTCTGGGAGCAAGCTCGAAGAGGAGGAGGAGGAGGAGGAGGAGGAAAAGAGGAAAAAAATGAGAAAGCAAAAGCGCAAATCACAACGTAGAATCATGACAGGAGTGAAGAGAAAAAATGGAAATAAAAAGAAAGAAATATAAAGTTTGATTCTGCCGACGGTCATAGCTTTTTAGATGAAACACGAGGAGGAGATGGAAGAGGAATATTAGAAGAAGAGGAAGCAGGCGAAAGAGCAGGAGAAAACAACAGAGCAAATTACGGGAGAGAAACAGGACTGAAGTGAAGTGAAAGATAGTGAATATACAAGAAGAAGCACTCACTAAAATAAACAAACAGAGGATAATAAAGGAGAGTCGGGCCTGCGTAGCGGAAGAGGGAGGGACGAGAGAGGAAAAAACGGCTAGAATTAAACATAGGAAACAGGACTTCACGGAAAAAGTGGTTGCAATATTGTTCTGTTTGTTTGTTTGTTTAGCAGGTGGATGGGACCTTCCTTCCTCTCCTTTCTTTCTCTCTCTGTTCTCTTCTTCCTTCCTTCTATTCTCTTCACATAAAAGTCCCACCTCCCAAAAAATTACAGCATCAACAACAAGGTAACTATTACTACTACTACTACTACTACTACTACTACTAATGCTACTGCTACTACTACTGTTGCTGCTGCCTAACTGTTGCTGCTACTATTACTACTACTACTACTAATGCTGCTACTGCTACTACTACTACAAAAAAAAGAGTAATAATGATACTACTACTACTACTACTACTACTACTACTACTACTACTACTGCTGCTACTGCTACTACTACTAATATTATAAAAAAAGTAATAGATAATTACGATACTACTAACTAATAATAATAATAATAATAATAATAATAATAATAATAATAATAATAATAATAATATATATCTATATCAATATCTATATCTATATCTATATCTATCTATCTATCTATCTATATCTATATCTATATCTATATATATATATATATATATATATATATATATATATATATATATATATATATATATAGGCACAACATAATGAAGAGAATACTGAAACCATATAACTGAGAGAGAGAGAGAGAGAGAGAGAGAGAGAGAGCACAAGAAACAGTGCCTCCGTGGGAGTCGCGAGGTGCCAGATGGCTCAAGAAGGTGACAGGTGGGGAACACTGCTGCCGACTCCTTGATCCTCGGTGAGGGTGTCTTGGAAAGTAGCGGTAGCAACAATAACAACAACAACAACAACAATGAGCAATTAAAGTAGGATTTTCTATTCATTAACATATTAATTATTATCATTATAATAACAATATTATTATTATTATTATTATTATTATTATTATTATTATTATTATTATTATTATTATTATTATTATAACCATAAGTAGTAGTAGTAGTAGTAGACCATCATGACCCAACTGGAAGAAGCCTACAAATTGCAATAGGTCATGACGTAAAAAGAAAAAAAGTGGTGGTAGTGGTAGAAACAGTGGTAGTATTAGTAGTCCTCGTAGTAGTATAAAAATTATGAAAGTAGTAGTCCTAGTGATGGTGAGGCTGGCGGAACAGTATACTAATATATCAGACACAGTATAATATATTAGTCACTCCAGAAATGTAAAGTGAGGGTGAAAACAAGCATAAATTAAGCATCTCTCTCTCTCTCTCTCTCTCTCTCTCTCTCTCTCTCTCTCGGTTATGGCAACAAGACATCCGCGAGGCTGCCAGACGCACGACTATCTTGGCAACACGAGCACCATCACGGAGAGGCTCTTCTGGGGTGATCTTATCGTGTGGTGGTAAAGGACAAGAAGGCAGGGCCGGAGGGGAGAGGCAGGAGCAGGGTAGTTAGTGGAAGGAAAGATAGGTGTGGCAAGTGAGGGATTTTTTTTTTTTTTTAACACCAAGTTGACAAATACATGAGAGCTTAGCTATGGTGTGTGTGTGTATGTGTGTGTAGACAATAACTACAACAATAACTAAAGTAATAATAAAACTACAACTTATCGTCCAAAAATCTACTACTACTACTATTACAACTACTACTACTACAACTACAACAACTACTACTACTACTACTACTACTACTACTACCATTACTACTACTGCTATTATTATTATTATTATTACTACTACTACTACTACTACTACTACTACTACTACTGATGATGATTATGATGATGATACTACCACCATCACCACGACTGCTGCTACTAATAATAATATTACTACTACCACTACTACTTCTACTACCACAACAACTACTACTACTACTACCACTACCACTTCTACTACTACTACTACTACTACTACTACAACTACTGCTGATAATAATAATAATAATAATAATAATAATAATAATAATAATAATAATAATAATAATAACAACAACAACAACAACAACAACAACAACAATAATAATAATAATAATAATAATAATAATAATAATAATAATAATAATAATAATAATAATAATAATAATAATAATTATAATAATAATAATAATAATAAAATAATAATAATAATAATAATAATAATAATAATAATAATAATAATAATAATAATAATTATAATAATAGTTACAACTGCAGTACTGCTGCTCCTCTTGGTGCAGCTGCTGCTCCTGCTGCTACTTTTAGTACCGAAACTTCTGCACCATACTGTTAAATTGTCATGTGGTGAACAATGATAGTCAAAGTCAATAATAGCTTCATCTGTACATTAAATCGTCAAAGTGGTTCGTACTTTTCAACTCAAGCTGAAAGATTTTTTTTTTTTTCATCTTTGTAATTTCGAAATCTTCCTCTCCGCTGCGTGCCTTCAAGCACGGCCTTATCTTGGCCCCGCGACTATCAGGCTACATATCTGATAGTCACTTTATTTGTTGTAATCTAAATCATTTCCTACTAGAAAAAAAAGTCATATCACTGCTTTCGTAACCGCAAATATCCACTCACCCATCATCCCACAAGGACAACACACACACACACACACACACACACACACACACACACACACACACACACACACACACACACACGTGAGTATCATAGTTACATATTATGCCTTTTCCCACAAAAAGTTATTATTATGGTTCTGCTTCACCAGTGACCTGGATAATTATACTGCGAGAAGGTTGACGTAATAACGCTCTCTCTCTCTCTCTCTCTCTCTCTCTCTCTGGTATGACAAATGTTGCCAGTGAAAATGTTGACCCCGTACACTATACATGCATCCTCCCCGCTCCTCCCTCCTCCCTCCTATCGCTAAATTGCGGCTAAATGCTCCCCATCCACCCAAACAGGCCTTCTCCCCTCTCCCCTAAATGCAACCCCTCCCTACCCACCCCGCACGTACACTATACATACATCCTCCCCTCTCCCTCCTATCGCTAAAACCTCCCCACCCACCCAAACAGGCCTTCTCCCTTCTCCCTTACATGTAATCCCTTCCTCCCCACCCACTATACATACATCCTTCCCATTCCTCCCCCCTCCCTCCTACCGCTGAAACCTCCCCACCCACCCAAACAATCCTTCTCCTCTCTTCCTTCCCTTTATTTCAAGCTCCTTTCACTCTCCCTTCAACCTTACTCCCACAATTTCCTTGCTTTCCCCTGCCCCTCCCCTCCCCTGTTTTTGTAGCCTCCTCTCACTCTCCCCTTAACCTCCCATTACCTCCTTGCTTTTCCCCCTCCCCCACCCCCAGTTTTTGTACCCTCCTCTCACTCTCCCTTTAACCTCCCATTGCCTCCCCCTCCTTCCTCCTCCCCTTTTTTTAGCTTCCTACTCTCCCTCTATCTCCTCCTCACTCTTCCGCCTCCTCCCTTCCCCTCGCCCCTCCCCGCCATAACAAACAGGCCTCGCGTAACCAGGTGGCAGCTGAGGTCATTAATCAGTCGTTAGCGTCTCTATATAGGGAGTCGGTGCTTGTCGAAGGGTCAGTAAACACATAAACAAACACCGTGGCCTCGCTTGCTCTTATTAAGGATAGGCTCACAAAAACACGTTAATAGTGGTATGTACTTAATGATGATAATAAGAAGAAGAATGGTGTGTGTGTGTGTGTGTGTGTGTGTGTGTGTGTGTGTGTGTGATCATCATGGGGGTGTTGTGAAAAATGTATAAGCCATCATAAGTATTGTTAAGTCTTCCTTATCTACACACACATACACACACACATACACACTGATAGCAGTAAACGCCCTTGCACCACAGTTATTTAATACAGATAAGAATGCAGAACGGAAAGGGTGGGCGGGAGGGGGAAGGGTATACATGGACGGACGGCAATGCAGGTGAAAAAATAATGGATTCAGGAAGAGAAGAAAATAATGGACGCAGGAAGAGAAGAGAAGGAAAATAAAGAATACAGGAAGATAAGGAAAATATTGGATACAGGAAGAGAAGGAAAATAAAGGATACAGGAAGAGAAGGAAAATATTGGACACAGGAAGAGAAGAGAAGGAAAATAAAGAATATAGGAAGAGAAGGAAAATATTGGATACAGGAAGAGAAGAAAAATAAAGGAGACAGGAAGAGAAGGAAAGTATTGGACACAGGAGGAGAAGGAAAATAGAGGATACAGGAAGAGAAGGTAGGAATAATAGATACAGGAAGTGAAGAATGAAAATAATGGATACAGGAAGAGAAGGTAAGAAAAATAGATACAAGAAGTGAAGAATGAAAATAAAGGAGACAGGAAGAGAGAAAATAATGGATACAGGAAGAGATGGTAAGAAATAAATACAAGAAGTGAAGAATGAAGATAAAGAAGACAGGAAGAGGGAAAATAATGGATACAGGAAGAGATGGTAAGAAATAAATACAAGAAGTGAAGAATGAAGATAAAGAAGACAGGAAGAGAGGGAAACTAATGGATACAGGAAGAGAAGGTAAGAAAATAGATACAAGAAGTGAAGAATGAAAATAAAGGAGACAGGAAGAGGGAAAATAATGGATACAGGAAGATAGGATATGAAAATAATGGATACAAGAAGAGAAGAATGAAAATAAAGTATACAGGAAGATAAGGAAAATAATGGACAGAGAAATAGAAGAAAAGAAAAAAAAAGGATACAGGAAAAGAAGAAAATAATGGATGCAGGATGAGAAGAGAAAAAAATAATGGATACAAGGAGTGAAGAATGAAAAAAAAAGGATACAGTAAAAGAAGGAAAATAATGGATACAGGAAATGAAGAAGGAAAATAATGGATACAGGAAAAAGAAAAAAATAGTACAAAATCAGATAAGAAAGAAATGGGTGCAGGAAAAGAAGAAGAATTATGGATACGAAAGAAGAAAAATATTGGATGAAAGGAAAAAAATATGTAGACAGGATAAAATAGGTATAAAAATTAATACAGGAAGAGAAGAGGAAAAATAACGGACACAAAAATAGGAGACAAAGAAAATGAATAGGAGAGAAAAAACAAAAAATAGATGAAACAAAGGAAAGAGAAAACAAAGAAAAAATAACAAGGAAAAACGGCGATTATTTTTACGCAACGAAAGCTGACGTCAAGTGTGTGTGTGTGTGTGTGTGTGTGTACATCCAATGGGCGTAGATTCACCGTAATTCTGCCCATTTTAAGTCTTAAGATTTAACTATCAGCTTTTATCTTTAATTCTTCCATTCTTATCTATATTACGTCTCTCTCTCTCTCTCTCCTGTATCCATTATTTTCCTTCTTTCCTGTATTCTTTTTTTTTCATTCTTAAAATATTGTATCCACTATTTTTTCTCCTCTTGTATCCTCTATTTTCTATTTTCCTTCTCTCTCTCTCTCTCTCTCTCTCTCTCTCTCTCTCTCTCATACTCGCCAATTTTTCACACGTCGTTTTTTTCCCATTCCGTTCCCTCATTTCTCCGCGTCCCTCCCTCCCCGAGTCTCCATCTGTTGGCCGTCTGTCTGTCTCTGTCTCTGTCTCCGTCTCTGTCCGCCGCTAAATCTGTCTGTTTGGATTCCGTCTGGCATCCACTTGTTGCACTTTTCAGCGTTTGTAGTCCCTGTTGTATATTTACATGGGTCGTTCCCAGACTCGCTCTCTCTCTCTCTCTCCCCTTTCTTCCGTTTCTCTTAAATTGGGGACGCTAACTTTTTTTCCCGTCTTTCACTCCCAGTGTTATATTTCCTGCTCTCTCTCTCTCTCTCTCTCTCTCTCTCTCTCTCCTGTATCCATTATTTTCCTTCTTTTCCTGTACCTTTTTTTTTCATTCTTCACTTCTTGTATCCATTATTTTCTTTCTCTTCTCTTCCTGCATCCATTATTTTTTCTCCTCTTCCTGTATCCTCTATTTTCCTTTCCTTCTATTTCTCTGTCCATTATTTTTCCTCTCTCTCTCTCTCTCAGACAATGCATCAAGTACAACAAACGCTAAGTAGACAGTTTAAATTCAAGACCACAAAACAATGTCTGCCTTCATTGTCCTCTTCATCTCACTCCGACCCACACCCACCACCATAACCTGCCTCCTTCTCCTCCTCCTCCTCCTCATCATCATCATCATCATCATCATCATCATCTTTCTCTTCCCCCTATTTTGTTTCTCTCGCATCGTTCTCTCTTCGCCCCATCTCCGTAAAAAAACATTCCTCTTCCTTCACTTTTATCTCTCCTTCTCCTCCTCCTCGTTTTCTTCTTCCTCCTATTCTCTTTTGGCCTCATCGTTCCCTCCTCGCTCCAACATCTCCGTGACAACTATTTCTCTTCCTTCACTTCTATCTCTCCTTCTCCTCCTCTCGTTTTCTTCTTCCTCCTATTCTCTTTTGGCCTCATCGTTCCCTCCTCTCTCCAGCATCTCCATGACAACTGTTCCTCTTCCTTCACTTCACCTCCTCCTCCTCCTCCTCCTCCTCCTCCTCCTCCTCCTCCTCCGACTCTCCTTCTCTTCTTCCTCCTCCGTTCCTTCGTCAGATCCATTATTTTTTCTCTCGACTCGCGGACACGAAACAGACATAAACAGATGCAAGGATAAACAAACGCACGCAGAGAACACACACACACACACACACACACACACACACACACACACACACACGTACACAGAATCATTAACAAGACGGGCGTGACCAACTGGCGAAAGTGAAGATATCAGTGGAGAAATAAATAAATAAGAGAGAGAGAGAGAGAGAGAGAGAGAGAGAGAGAGAGAGAGAGAGAGAGAGAGAGAGAGAGAGAGAGAGAGAGAGAGAGAGAGAGAGAGAGAGAGAGAGAGAGAGAGAGAGACTAACTGCAATAGAGAACAAGAAAATCTTTTATATATTATCTGTCGGACCATCAAGAGCGGGAGGGAAGGAAGGAGGGAAGGGGAGGAAAAACACGAGGAAAGGAAAAAGGCCCAGGGAGGGAAAGAGGGAATTAAGGAGATAAGGAAAGGAAGGGCCACGAGAAGAAGGGAAGTGATGAAATTAAGATAAGAAGGAAGGGGGAGAAATTGTAAGGTAGATTCACTCTTAGATAAGTACAAAGAAGGGGGAAAATGAGGGAAAAATGGACAACAAAAAAGAAGATACTGAGAGAGAGAGAGAGAGAGAGAGAGAGAGAGAGAGAGAGAGAGAGAGAGAGAGAGAGAGAGAGAGAGAGAGAGAGGTGAAGAGATGAGGCGACGGAGACTTCAAAATAAAGGAGGAAGGAGAAAAGGAAGGAAAGAAGAGATGAAGAAAAAGAAAAAAAAGAAAAGAGAAGGGAGGGAGGGAGGAAGGAAGGAAGGAGATGAAAAGTAGACGACGAAGAGAAAATTAAGACAGTAAGGTAGGGAAGGAGAAAGAAAGATACGAAGGAAGGAAAGACAGTGGAGATGAAGGGAGAGGGAAATGAAGACAGGGAGATAAAGGAGAAGGAAAGAAAGGAAGGAAAGAAAGACAAGATGAAGAAGAGGGAATATGAAGGCAGGAGAGAGAAAGGAATGAAGGACAGAGAAGATAAAGAAAGGGGGAATTAAAGCCAGGAAGGTAAAGAAGGAGAAAGAAAAAAAATGAAGGAAGGAAGGAAAGAGAGAGAAGATGAAGAAGAAAGAAAGGAATGAAGGAAAGAAAGAGAAGATGAAGGAGAAAAATTAAAGCAGGAGGGTAAAGAAGGAGAAAGAAAGAAAGAAAGGAAGGAAGAAGATGAAGAAGTGGGGAAAATGAAGGCAGAGAAAGAAAAGAAATGAAGGAAAGAAAAAGAAGATGAATAAGGTGAAAATGAAGCCAGAAAGATAACGAAGAAGAAGGAAAGGAAGGAAGGAAAGAAAGAGAAGGTGAAGAAGAGGGGAAAATAAAGGCAGGAAGGTAAGGAAAACAAAGGAAGAGGAAGGAATGTAGGAACTGATCACAAAAAAAAAAAATAACAAAGAATTAACACAAAAAAAATGACAAAAAATATTATGAATACCTTTAAATACATCCGGGAATTAAGAAGCTAATTAAAACTGCTGTCGTCTTCCTCCTCCTCTTCCTCTTCTTCCTCCTCCTCCTCCTCATCATCATCATCATCATCATCATCATCATCATTAGCAGCAACAGCATCACTACCATTGCCATCATCTTCACCATTTTATATGCTTCAATAACCACCAAACTTTCTTTTAGTGTGAATGACTATATATGATTCTCTCTCTCTCTCTCTCTCCCCCCTCCTGTATCCATTATTTTCCTTCTTTTCCTGTATCCTTTTTTTCATTCTTCACTTCTTGTATCCATTATTTTTTCTCCTCTTCCTGTATCCTCATATTTTCTTTTCTTCTATTCCTCTGTCCATTATTTTCCTTCTCTCTCTCTCTCTCTCTCTCTCTCTCTCTCTCTCTCTCTCTCTCTCTCTCTCTCCTCTCTCTTCTCTTCTCTTCTATTCTCTTCTCTTCTCTTCTCTTCTCTCTCTCTCTCTCTCTCTCTCTCTCTCTCTCTCTCTCTCTCTCTCTCTCTCTCTCTCTCTCTCTCTCTCTCTCTCTCTCAATTTGCCTATCAGTGTATATCAGTCTGTCCTCCCGTCCGTCTGTCTACAAGAGGAATATCACAGCCCTAGACACACACCGCCTGTCAAAGCCACATGTCCCGTCTGTTTATCTCTCTTCCTGCATATCCGTCTTCCCACTTGCCTGTCCATCAGTCTGTTCCTCGTCCCACTCTGTCTGTCAGCCTGTCAAAAATTCATGAACCTCTGGCGGCACATGTCCTGTCTCCTTATCTGTCTTTCCGCTTGACTGTCTATCTGTCTTTTCCCTGATTTCTGTCTCAGTGTCTGGTTACTTGCCCACTCCAATCCAATCTGTCTGTCAGCCTGTTGAAAATTCATGAACCCTTGCCGGCACATATACTGTCTGTCTACTTATCTGTCTACCTCCATACCCGTCTTCCCACATGCCTGTCTATCTGTCTTTTCTTTGATTTCTATGTCTCACTGTCTGATTACTTGCCTACTCCGTCCGATTCTGTCTGTCAGCCTGTCGAAAATGTCCAGTCTACTTATCTGTCTGCCTGCACATCTGTCTTCCTGAATGCCTGTCTATCTGTCTTCGCCTTGATTTCTCTGTCTCACTGCCTGGTTACCTGCCTGCTCCGTCCCACTCTGTCTGTCAGCCTGTCGAAAATGTCCTGTCTACTTATCTGTCTTCCTGCATGCCTGTCTATCTGTCTTTGCCTTGATTTCTCTGTCTCACTGCCTGGATACTTGCCTACTCCGTCCCACTCTGTCAGCCCAAGAAAAAATCATGAACCTCTGTGGCAATAACTCCCTCAGTGAACAACCCACACAGACCAACGATCCCTGAGTGCATCAAGGCAGGGGCGGGGAGGAGAGGCGGGCGGGGAGGAGAGGCGGGCAGGCAGGGGCGAGGTGTTATGCCGAGGGTAGAGGTGAGGGCACGGGGGCATTGTCCGGAGCAGGGGGGTGAGTGGGTGGGTTGAGGAGGGAGGAAGCGCGAGGGTGATCAAGGGTCGCATGAGGTCAGCCCCAGCATTCACCATTCAGTGTGTGTGTGGGTGTGTGTGTGTGTGGGTGTGTGTGGGTGTGTGAGAGAGAGAGAGAGAGAGAGAGAGAGAGAGAGAGAGAGAGAGAGAGAGAGAGAGAGAGAGAGAGAGAGAGAGAGAGAGAGAGAGAGAGAGAGAGAGTATAGCAAGTGCCAAACAAACAAAACACTCAAGCTGTTATAGTAGAATATCAATGCATTATTATTATTTAATATCACAACGATTTAGGCATACAATTGTCAATGGAAAAAACCCACGACAGATCGATCACGCCACCTTATAGGAATGTCGTCCGTCAGTGTTTACCGTCTCAGTTTTGTATACTTCGCACTCCGATGGTGCGCAGAGGTCACCTTGACATACGTGACCAATTGTAACAATTATTTTCCAACCTGTAACTCGTCACTCCTTCACGAGAGTCCGACTGACACACAACGACAGTCGCTCTCGCTCCGACGCTTCTTGTACATAAAGGCTACGAATATAATTCGCCTTAAGGAAGCTGAAGGCTGAAGTCTTAATCAACACCCTTTAAACGCCCCCCGACAAGCCCGTTACAAAGCACCTACACAACAACCTGTATTATCTTTAAGATCACACACACACACACACACACACACACACACACACACACTGTAATGGGCCTCCGCACCTTTACTTTCTGATCCCTGGGTCGGGCCACTAAGAATCAAGGTCAAATGTTTACGAGCCATTTTTACTGCCATTAGCTGTCGAGCGAACACGTGGGGCGGCGGCTTCTTGGCTCGAGGGGACGGAAGGGAGGAGGAGGAGGAGGAGGAGGAGGAGGTTATTTAGGATTTAGTGATGGAAAGGAGGTGAGGTAAAGTAGATACCTTAAACAATTATATAAATAAAAAATATTTAAATAAGTATATACTCTCTCTCTCTCTCTCTCTCTCTCTCTCAAGGAAATGGCAGAGTCAGGCAATGCCGAAGGGGACGACGCGTCGGCGCCTGCAGGTTGCGTCACCGGGGAAACAGGAGCCTCCAGGTGGGTCTCTCTCTCTCTCTCAGGAAATTCCAGGACAACGTTTTCTTTCTATTTTGTTATATTTTTCAAGTTCTAATAAATTGTGCTACATGTTATTTTCCTCGTTGTTTCTTTTGTTCATTGTGCATCATATCCCCGAATTTATCAGACACGAAAAGCTCCACAGTCACTCCTTGGTGCAGACGGGGCAGCCAGCCAACCGTCTTATAACCAACCCTCCTCCTGCCTCACCTCCGTCCCTTGGCCAGCACTGTCGCCGAACCTCACTGGCCCGACCAGACTGTTGTTCCATGAGGAGGCAGCTACGTGCCCACCCTCATGCACACACACGCACCTAGCCTTCTCTTCTCTCAGCCTTTCAAGCACTTCCTACTTTCCTTCACGGGCTTTCCATTTCGAAAACTCTGGTCCCCACATCTCGCCGCCAGCCAAGCATTACATACACACGCACGCACGCAATACATTCACACGGCATTGTGTCATGACGGAACAAAAAAAAGTAATTAAAGGAAAATTACACACGTTATCTTCTCATATTATAAATCTCTCTCTCTCTCTCTCTCTCTCTCTCTCTCTCTCTCTCTCTCTCTCTCTCTCTCTCTCTCTCTCTCTCTCTCTCTCTCTCTCTCTAATACACACACACACACACACACACACAAGCCTACCGTAAAGATGTACAAAACTTTTGAATAGCAAACATTTACCTACCCAATCCACCCTTTATTTTTTCCTCGTCATCCCCTCTCCTTCTCTACCCCCTCCCCCTCGCTTCCCCGTCCTCTCTAATCATTTATTGCCGGCGTGGCGAGTGTTGACCCGAGCAAGGGACACCCAGACTGGTCCGCCGCAGGCTGGGGGAAAAAGCCGAGCAAAGGGGAAAAAAAAGTGGACACGAACTGGAGAGCAAACAGATTACCCCCGCATTCCCCCCCCCCCCTCAAACACGCACACACAGTGGTGGCGGAAAAACAAAATATACCATGATAGAAGGAATACAGGATAAAGGAGCGCGCGTGGCTGCATAATGATCAGCGGACAGCGAGGGGAACACCAATAAACCTTCCCTGTATTTGCCTCGAGGCCCAATATTGCCTGCTTGTCCTCCCTAACTCCCTCCCTACACACACACACACACACACACACACACACACACACACCAAGGCCTCATGCCAAGGAAGGTAGGAGACTGACATTAAAGGTCGTGGCACCTAAATAAAAAAAAGTCCAGCGGCCGTCACACCCTCGGTCACGTACACACGAGTACTGCTTCCGTACACACCACCTGTTCGTCGCAGCCTCGAGCAGGAGTAGCACGCGGCACAGCCTTGCACAAGAATTATGGCGTATGCAAACGAACAAATGAGCAGGAACAAATACATAACGTTACGCAGGAATAATGGCGTATGCAGAGAACAAACGAGCCGCAACAAATCTAATACGTTACGGAAGAATAATGGCGTATGCAGAGAAAAAAATGAGATGGAGCAAATCAAAAAAAAGAACTGCGGTGTTTGCGGAGAATAAATGAGAAGGAACAAATCCAAAATGTTAGGCAAGAAATATAACAATGCGTTCAGAGGGACAATAACTCTACTTTGAAACGGAGTAGTGAGCGAGAGGCCAGGAAGGGTGAGGCTGCTAATACGAGAGAGAGAGAGAGAGAGAGAGAGAGAGAGAGAGAGAGAGAGAGAGAGAGAGAGAGAGAAAGGGGGGCGGGGGGAATATTAAGTGAGGTAGATGGCTGAATGGTCACGGCAGTACCCAAACACCAAATAAGGAGACGCCTGAACCGCCGCCGTTTGCTGAAGGCTTCGGCGGCGCCACCTGAGCCCCGCCGACCACGCTCCCCCTCCAGGGCACGGGAGGAGGAGGAGGAGAAGAAGAAGAAGAAGAAGAAGAAGAAGAAGAAGAAGAAGAAGAAGAAGGTTATATAGATAGATAAATAGATAGAAAGATGGATAGATAAATATATATATATATATATATATATATATATATATATATATATATATATAGATAGATAGATAGATAGATAGATAGATAGATAGATAGATAGATAGATAGATAGATAGATAGATAGATAGATAGATAGATAGATAGATAGATAGATAGAGATAGATATTAACAGCAAAGGAAGAAAAAAAGATAAAAAAGCCCGCTGATCAATAATGGATAAGCTAATAAATGTGATGATGGTGATGAATCTAAACATTAATGACCGTAAAGGTAAACAAAAACATTCCCTTTCTTTTCATTCTCATATCTTTACCCGTAAACCTAAGTAAGTAAAGAACTCAAAATAGTAAGTGGCTGTAGCATAAGTTGGTACACAAGTACATAGAGTTAGTAGGTGTAGCATGAGTAAGTAAGCAAGTCAGTTGAGTAAGTAGCTATATCATGAATGAGTAAATACGCCAATAGAGTAAGTAGCTGTATCATGAGAAAGTAAATAAGCTGATACAGTAAGTAGCTGTATCATAAGTAAACAAGGCAATAGAGTAAGTAGCTGTATCATAAGTAAACAAGGCAATAAAGTAAGTAGCTGTATCATAAGTAAACAAGGCAATAGAGTAAGTAGCTGTATCATAAGTAAACAAGGCAATAAAGTAAGTAGCTGTATATGAGTAAACAAGCCACAAGAGTAAGTAGCTGTATGAGTAAACAAGCCACAAGAGTAAGTAGCTGTATGAGTAAACAAGCCACAAGAGTAAGTAGCTGTATGAGTAAACAAGCCACAGGAGTAAGTAGCTGTATCATAAGTAAACAAGGCAATAAGTAAGTAGCTGTATCATGGTTAAGGAAACAAGCCAATTGAGTAAGTAGCTGTATCATGGATGAGTAAACAAGCCAAGAGAATGGGTAGCTATATCGTAAGTAAATAAGTTGATAGAGTAAGTAGATGTATGATAGTCAGACAAGCCAAAGCCAATCACGAGTAAGAGATCAAAGCGTCGATAGAACAAAAGGAAAAAGTAGTCGAGCCTCTTGAGGAATGTTACGTAAGTTGGGTTTCCGGGGAGGCGCGCGTGGGTGGCTGAGGTGGTGGTCTGGTAGGAAGCACGAATATGGTCTGGATCTAGCTGTGTGTTTGTGTGTGTGTGTGTGTGTGTGTGTGTGTACAGGAGGGTAGGTGGGTGGACGTGGGAAATGCCTCCCCTCAAACACTGAATTGCTATACAGATTTCTCTCCCTTGACAGCCGACGGAGGCGACAAGACAATAACTCCTCGCGCCTCCTCTCTGCCTTGGTCTGCGAGGGAGGTGGTGGCGAGGTACCTCACTCCTCCCTCCCTCCCTCACCACCTCCTTGCCTCGTCTTCTCCGCCAGCACCATTACCAGCACCGCCGCTCAAGGCTCCACCAGCACTACATTTTTTTGTTTCCTCCTGAAAAGCGAGAGGAAGACGGCGGGCCTGAGTCAATAAGCAGACCCCGCTGCACGCCTGCCACGCAAACACGGGCTGTAAAGGATTATGCTAAGCTGAATGGTGGGAGGTAAGTCAACGGAATCATATTACACCATTACGTAAGATGAAGATATAACGACGAAGAGGCAAGGAATATGCAGAGAAGTTTAAAGATAAGTCAATATTGTCTTGTAAAGGCGTTCAGACTCAAAATGTGTGCATAATTAAATGAAGGAGACAACGTGCGTTCAAAACAAGACAAAATGAAGTCAGAATATATAATGAACCACGTATGAACGCTATTAACAAAGATTTTCCTGAGGCCGAAGAAAATTGAATGATGATTATAAAAGCAGCTATGTGTAAAATAAGCAACAAAAGTGGAATTAAGAAACGTCCAAACATATAAGAAAAGAGGAAAGGCATTCAAGATATAAGCAATCTGAGCGAAACAAAAGTGAATGTACACTAAACTATGAAGCATGAAGCAAACCAACGTGAATTCTGAGGGAAAAAAGCAAGCCAATTTCAGACGTGAACGGGAGATGAAGCCCAAGACTGCCCGAGCGAAGGAAGGAAGGCGGAGGCGGGAGATTTATGCGAGGCCGAGGAAAGAGCGAGGCACACTAGAAGTCGTTGCAGGGCCGAGGCGCCGTAAGATCAACGTGGAAGCGACGTTTGTTGAGCCCAACTCCGGCGTGTGTGTGTGTGTGTGTGTGTGTGTGTGTGTGTGTGTGTGTGTGTGTGTGTGAGCCGCGGGGAGGACGCTGGCTGAGGGAAGGGCAGAGGGGGTGTAATGGACGGCAGACGGCGGCGCAGACGTGAGGAGAGAGAGAGGGAGGGAGGGATCTTGAGGGGCGAGTGGGTGGGGCGTTGGGACGCTGGGCTGTGTCGGGCAGGAGGAGGAAGATGCTCCCTGGGCTGGGTAAATGGCCTCCCAAGACCGGATTGTGGATGAGGCTGAGGACGCGGCGGGGCTCGGCGGGGCGCGGCTGGGCGGGGTGGATGGCAAAACAAAGGTGAAAAAAGTGGGATGGAAAGCAGAGACATATTGCCACTTAAGCAGGGCAGGGGGATGGAGGGGAAAGAGGGAGGGGGAATGATAAGTAGAGCAAGCAGGTCGATGATTATGAAGGGGCGTGGCAGGGCGAGGCGGGACGAGGGGTCGAGGGAGAACACTATTGAATGGGATAGTGTATGGGGCAGGGCGGGAGGCCGATGCTGAACGGGGTGGGGCGTTGTACAGGAGGGCGAAGGGCTGACTGGGTACTACTATAAGTTATGAACATGACGGGGAGGGGCGGGCCAGGGCGGGGCATTGCGAGGCGAGGATGAGGGGCAGAAAAGACTATTGACGGGAGTGGGGGTGGGGGTCGGGGGAGGAAAAGGTAAAGAAGATTGAAGAGAAGGAAGAGCAGGAAAGAGAGAGGAGGAGAAGAGAGTAAGGAGGGACAGAGAACAAGTGCAGGACAGGCAGACAGTGAACAGGACCGCGGGTGACCAACGTGGCATAGTAGACAAGACGGACACAAGACAAGGTGAAAGAAGTGGAATGAAAAGCAGAGACATATTGGCACTTAAGCAGGGCAGGGAGATAGAAGGGAAAGAGAGAGGGGGAATGATAAGTACAGTAAGCAGGTCGATGATGAGTAAGGAGGGACAGAGAACAAGTGTAGGACAGGCAGACAGTGAACAGGACCGACCGACGTGGCGTAGCAGACAAGACGGACACCACCCTTGCATCCCTCCACGCCCTCACTACCACTGGCCATGTAACCCTTCACCCTGCGCTGCATCACCCGCCCCAGCTGCTACACGCCGTCACCAGCAGCTTCACTTCACTAAAACCGCAATTGTTTCGACGGTAAGATAAAAAATAGAATATGCAGAAAAAAACAAGCATTAATAATAAACACCACGGGAAAAAAAGAAAACAACTATAAATTAAACTACAGAAAAATTATAAGGCTCATATTCTCAAACAGTTCAGGGCTCGCACACCCACGTTTAATAAAGCATTCGTAGAGATTGTAGGTTTTCCATGGGTAATTTTGTGAGCCTAATGAAAGTTTGACAAGGCTTCTGCACCATGAACGTGGATAAAGTCATGAGAATCAGTCTAATCTCCTTTGTGGCCTTTGGAATATTTGTCTTGAGAGGCGAAAGCGTCTGAGATTATGGGCCTTAATAACCCGGTAGCTGCGGGGATCATGTTTCTTAAAGGCCCCTCTAAGCGAGAAAATGAGAAAAAAATCATCACTCACGCAAACCAAATCATAATATATATCAACGCATTTGTGATCAGTTTATGCATCATGTATTTTCGGGGGTTTCTATCATGGCAAAAATTTGGCCCGTCGCTGGTTCACGGTAAAGCCATGGCAAAATTGGGCCTGTCGCTGCTATCGGGCTAAATGCAATAATTCGCAGCTAATCCTGAATCTTCCGGGTCAAAAGAGAGCAAAGTGACGCCCATCCCTCGAGCCATCAAAGAACCAGACGAAGACCAGCTGGCCGGCCTAGAAACAATCAGGGTAGAGGGAGGGAAGAGAAAACAATAATGAAAGACCACAAAACCATTCAAAACCCCACAACACCATCCATTACCGACTAGACCTCTCTCTCTCTCTCTCTCTCTCTCTCTCTCTCTCTCTCTCTCTCTCTCTCTCTCTCTCTCTCTCTCTCCTACCTAAAAACCCTCTCTGGGTCAAAAAATCATCACAGACACCCAGAGAGAGAGAGAGAGAGAGAACATCGTCCCTCGGCCTTGACTGTGACCCCGACAGAACTCAACCCTCACCGACAAGTCAGTTTCCAAATACAGCCGGCTTTTCTTTTATTTCTCTCCCTTCCTCCCACCCCTTCCCTCCCTCCCTGTCCTTACGCCCTTCCTGTTTCCTCTTACTCTCCTTCCTTCATCAACATTCCCTCCCTCTTACTTAAACCTTTACTTCCCTTGTTCCTCATCCTCCTTTCCTACCTCGTCACACCCTTTGTCGCAGGGAGGCAGGGACTGGGCAGGCCTGGGCAGAAGGACAATGCGGGCCAGGACAATGTAAGCCACAGAGGGTCACTAAAGTATGAACAGGCAGGTAAAGAAGTGGCGCGAAATAGCACGGGAGGAAGGTGAGTGAGGCAGCAAACGCATGAAGGTGACAGCTGAGTATTGACACACCACACACGCCAGCCAGCGAGGAGCATGGCCAGAGAAACAACAAACGTAAAGCGAATGGAGAGAGGAGAGGAAGGGGGAGGAGAAAACAGGAGAATGGGAGAAATGTAAAGAGAGAAGGAGACGAGACGATAGAAGAAGGAACAACAGAAATGCAAGGAAATAAGTGTGCAGGGGGAAGGGAAGGGGGGAGTTAGGGAGTCAGGGAGTGAAGGAGAGCGGTGGAAAGGGAGTGAATGAGGGAGTGGAGGAGAGCAACAGGAGGAGGGCGAGTCATGAGCCAGATAGAGTACCTCGAACTTTGGTCAATATTGAGGGATGAGAGCCGGCAGGGGAAACAGCAGCAACACTAACAACTCAGACCACCTCCTTGTGTGTGTGTGTGTGTGTGTGTGTGTGTGTGTGTGTGTGTGTGTGTGTGTGCCAAATAAGTATAATTGGGACTGTTGACTCGCGTAACTTCCTTCAAACCACCACCACAGTCACCGTCGCCATCACTACCATCACCATGACCTTCCCCACCACCACCACCACCACCAGCACTATAATCACCTTCACCACCACCACCACCACTACCATGACCTTCCCCACCATCATCACCATCATCATGACCTACCCCATTACCACCATGACCTTCTTCACCACCACCGCCGACACCACCACTACTTTGACCTTCCCCAATACCTCCGTAACCCCAATACCCTTCCTATATTACCACTACCAACGTGTCTATAACCACTGATCCTCCTCCTCCTCTAACCACCACCACCACCACTACTGCTACTACTACTACTACTTCTACTACTACTACTACTACTAACATTAGAAGTACAATTAACGTAACGAATTGTTCTTTAATGGTCAGAGAAAGGCATCCATCCATCCGTCACTTCACCAAACACTGTAGCCTACATAACCCTACCCCTAAACGACCCCTCATCCCCCTTCGTCTCCTCCTAAGGAAAGACATGGAAGAGGTGGCGGTCAATCTCGCAGGCCTGCCCCGCGACGCCACCCTTACAAGGCCTCGGCACGGTGGAAGGCGAGGATGGAGCCTGAGACGGAGTGGAGTGGTGGAGGATGAAAAAGGAAGATCAACGCACCACATACTCCATTTCCTCGCCTTCTTGCCGCTTTCGTCGCATCTCTTTTATTAGCCGCTGATTTGTTTCCGTTTCTCTTTCCACCTTTTCATTTCCTACTTAGCAACCTTCTCCACCCCGCAGAAGAGACAGCAGCAGCAGCCAATGATCCGTTTTCACCGCCTCGTCTTCACCCTCACTCTTCCACCGTTACTCTATTTCCACGCGTTATCATTAGCTGTGTTCCTTCCTCGTTCTTGACTTGTTTTTCTTTTTTATTTCTATGAGTTCACTAACTTTTTTCACTCCGTATCATTCTTTCTCCTTTTACTCCTCCTCTTCCTCCTCGTCCTCCTTTTTCTTACCAGTCTCTTTTGAAAGACACATCACTTAACATCCTTCAATCAAGAGGACGAGGAGGAGGAGGATACGGAAGAGTAAAGCTGACCATTAACCTCAAAGACTTTTCTTGATCTCCTTCCAATGGTCTGGACCAAAGATTTTCTTTTACATTTTCTTCCATTTTGGTAACTAAATTGGACTCAGTCAGTCAGTTTGTCTGTTTCTCCGTCTAGAGAGAGAGAGACGCGAACCAATATAACAACCCAATATGTAAGTTTTTTTATAACAGAAGAGGATAAAATATAATGATGATAATAACAATAATAATAATAATAATAATAATAATAATAATAATAATAATAATAATAATAATAATAATAATAATAATAATAATAAATATAATAGTAAAAAAACATTGTTTTTTCACCTACCGAGAAAAACTTCACGCCTGGTGGAAACATGAATCTTACCTGTAAAGAGAAAGAAAAAAAGTGTTAAT
The DNA here is from genome assembly GCF_024679095.1 of Eriocheir sinensis. Taxonomy (NCBI): domain Eukaryota; kingdom Metazoa; phylum Arthropoda; class Malacostraca; order Decapoda; family Varunidae; genus Eriocheir; species Eriocheir sinensis. The sequence goes on from NW_026111526.1 coordinate 408,382, forward strand.
GGCACAAAAAAAAGTGTTAATGGCACTCTCTCTCTCTCTCTCTCTCTCTCTCTCTCTCTCTCTCTCTCTCTCTCTCTCTCTCTCTCTCTCTCTCTCTCTCTCTCTCTCTCTCTCTCAAACACACACACACACACACACACACACACACACACACACACCTGCACCAATAGGTCTATCTATAGTCCGTTTCATTCCGTCTGTCCACTCATGAACGTAGATGTGGCACCTGCGCATTGTTAGTTCGTGATTACGTGAAGATCAACTTTATATTTTCAGTGATATATTTGAATGTTTGTGTATACAAAAGACCTTCAAGCCATCTTATATGAACCGCAAACATGCCGATTTGCATCGATAATCTCACATACAAGTACAAGAAAGAACAACTTGTATATCAAACAGTATAGTCTGATCATAATCGAACGATTTATAGGCTTTCATATACCCTTATTTAAACTCATTCAGGTACATAAAGTGATATCTGGGTCTGCAAGTGTCTATACATAAGGAATTTTGATGTGTTGCATGTAAATAACATGGGTAGCTTAATAATCGAAATAGACTAGCATAACATTCAACAGCTATTATTTACTATTTCATGTTATTTCGATTATTTATCGTTATTTACATCCAGTAAATTATTAAGATGCCCTTTATTTGCACTTGCAGAGCCAGATGTCTTTAATTTACCCGCAATGAGCTATCAGTCAATGAATCTGAAAAACATAGATCATTCGAGCATGATGCGACTATGTTATTTGATACAAACTTGTCTTTTGTGTGCTTGTGTGTTGGATTATAATTATTGATGCAAACGACTGAGTTATTTTTTGTATACATAAACATTCAAATATATTACTGAAAAATAAGCTTGAATGTCTATCACAGCAATTTATTTTCACGTATTCACGAATCAGAAATGCGCAGGTGCCACATCTATCAAAATTCCCGCTTTGTTGGTGGACAGATGAAATGCAACAGACTATAGGGTGTCGGGACGGCGGAGGAAGGAGCAGCGAGGCGCCCCACGGCCACACACCACACTTGTTACTGTACGCAGACTGGGATGACAAAGAGGGAGACTACGTGAATGGGGCGCCAAGAGGAGTGAGCGGACGTGTGAGGCATGGCGGGTGTCGGGCAGGCTAGAGAAGGGCATGGCAGGGAAGGGAAGGGAAGGGAAGGGAAGGGAAGGCTATGCAGGGCTGGGCGCCTCGGTCTAGGGCTGACACCAATACACGGGGAGATGAGGGGCGGCGAGGAAAGCGGCACAGTAAGAGAGACAGTAGATAGGCATAGACAGACAGATAGTTGGATAAATAGATAGAAGAGATAAAGAGATACAGATGTAGACAGACCGACAGACATAGGTGAACAGACAGACAAATACTTGGACTAACAGAGAGAAATAGATGGATGGATTTTATATATATATCTATATATATATATATATCTATATATATATATATATATATATATATATATATATATATATATATACATAAAGTAATAGAACGAGATGGATAGTTTGATAAATAGATAATACACAGATAATAGATAGATACGTTAGTTTTTTCTCAACGTTGCCCTCATTCTAGATAACAAGAAAGCAAATATAAATACGAAGACGTTTAAAACATCAATTGTTTTATTATTTACATTCTCTAATATTTTTTTTCTTCTCGCTCTCCATTTATCTATTCTCCATGTATCTATACTGGCCCGGGCAGTCGGTGCCCAGCTCGCCCAGATGTTCGTCCTCCCTTACGGGCAGGTCAGTTAATTAGTACCTGGGTAAATATGGGAAAAGTAAACTGTGGTAACCCAGCTGTCACACTTGACTCGTATCCCGGGGTGGCGGGTTCTTACCTATTACAGGAGATGATATATAGCGCATGTATCCCAAATTTACATTTAATCTAGTTATACAATATATCTGCGGCTTGTTGCTGGTAAGTGTACTCCCTATAATGAAGTGGTAAAGTACAGTATTATTATTATTATTATTATTATTATTATTATTATTATTATTATTATTAATATTAATATTAATAATAATAATAATAATAATAATAATAATAATAATAATATGTAATAATAATATGTATGTATTATGTATTATTATGTGTGTGTGTGTGTGTGTGTGTGTGTGTGTGTAATAACAATTATGATGGGGCTGAGGAGATAGCGAGGAGTGGGAGGTGTGGAGGGACGGGGTGAGGCAGCATGAGGTGGGTCGGCAACAGCTTTGGTGGTGTCTACGTAAATAACCAGCATTGAAGCCTACAAAGTCCTGAAGTCAGCCTCTCCTTGGGCTTCAGCGCCACTTCAGGATGCTCCACCTGCTGACATCACGCCTGCCCTGCCACATCTCCCTGTAGAAGGCCCTGCCAAGGCATCCTTTACATGGCCAGTGCTCTAACCTTTAGTCAACCCTGGCACCTGCATTCCTCCCAGCTAAGCGCTCCCCGCCCTGACGCGTCGCCGTCCTCCCCTCACCGCCACGAGTCGCCCCCGCCAGTCTTTCCGTTACCAGCTCGCCATGACAGTTTGGTGATGATAACAATAATAATGATGATGATGCCACTACTACTACTACTCCTACTACCACTACTACTACTACTACTACTACTACTACTACTACTATAATAACTACTATACTACTACTACTACTACTACTACTACTACTACTACTACAATAACAACTACTATACTACTACTACTACTACCACTACTACTACTACTACAATAACAACTACTATACTACTACTACTACTATATAGCACAACTATTAATACCGTTGCTACTACTACTACTACTACTACTACTACTACTACTACTACTACTACTATTACTACTACTACTACTACTACTACTACTAATAATAATAATAATAATAATAATAATAATAATAATAATAATAATAATAATAATAACAATAACAATAACAATAACAATAATAATAATAATGATAATGATAATGATAATGATAATAATAATAATAATAACAAATAATAATAATAATAATAATGATGATGATGATGATGATGATGATGATGATAATAATAATGGTAATAATGGTAATTATAATAATAACAAAGATGATAACAATAATAATAATAATAATAATAATAATGATAATAATGATAATAATGATAATAATAATAATAATAATAATAATAATAATAATAATGATAATGATAATGATAATGATAATAATAATAATAATAATAATAATAATAATAATAATAATAATAATAGTTTACTAGCAGCAACCTCAGCACTATCACAGCTAACATATTCACCACCAACTCCATCACTACCATCATCATCATCATGGTCAAACTCTTCGTCACCAAACCTTTCAAATAGTGACAGTCGGATTTACGTTTTATTTTTACCAACGTAGAGGAATAAATAGGCAAAGGGAATTCACAGGGAAAGGGATTAAGCTTTCCAATAGAAAATATATGAAAGAAAACAAGTACATATATAAGTGTAAAACGACTCTAATGACAACGGTAACAGAGTATTAAAGAGAAAATATCAGAGACTGCAGAGTTATATATAATAAAACCGTGAATATGAATGTGAAAACTGGAAAACGGGAAACGAACATAGGTTAAAGTCCTTGCAGAACTTATTGTTGATATTGTTTATAATAACTTTGAAGGGTAAATGGCAGAGGACCATGTAGGGAATACTAAGAAAATTTAAAGGGAAGGAGCAGAGAGCTTTAAAGGGTAAAGGGCAAGGAACATTAAAGAGAAGGGTACAGAGGGTTTTAAAGGAAAAGGGCAGAGCATTGAAGGGAACTTTAAAGGGAGGTCAGAGCGATGGATGACAGCAAAGAAGGGAGACGGACAGAAAGCTTTGTCGATCAGTCTAAGTCTATCCAAACGAAACAACACATGTCCACTCTGTTTACTGTTGCATCCATTACTCAGTTCCAGTGTTTACGATACTACTGTTCACTAGTTTAAGGGATATCCGGTGACAGCCTCCTCTCGCAAAGGGAAACAAGGGAACTACTGAACAGAGGAAACCAAATGTAGTACAGAGCTGATGACGTGATAATGTCTTCTTCCAGCTGGTTACCTCTGCCTCACTGGGAGGCCGCCAGTTAGTGCTGCTAGGCCACGCGTCACGACAGTCAGCTCGCTACCTTATGCTGAATCTCATCGAGGTGAATTTCTGAAAGTTCAGCCTGGGAAAATTTCTTCAAGAGGCAGACCATCTTACCACACAACACGGCAGCAGCAGCCCGGTCCGCTGTACATGGCCCCCGAGGAGACTGTCGACATTGTAGTGGAGAAGAAACTGGCCTCCGGGTCCCTGCCATGATAATTATCTACCACTAACTATGTGTCTTCCCGCAGTTGCATCACGTAGCCATCTCTCAGCCACCACCAAGCGTGTCCCTCAGCCACAGAATAGTTCACCGCAAAGACGTGTGGGCGTGACAGCTCACGACTCTCACTTGAAATCTGTGGTGCTACCCAATGACAAGCGGCGGCAGGGATGCTGTGCACGGAGACACAGATCAGTCTGCCGCAACGCTGAACCACCCTAGGACAGCGTGTGAGAGGGCAGGGCGCCTTCCTTCTACGTTTGTGTCTGTGTGTGTGTATGCAGTCTTGTCGTAGTGGCCTATCCATCAACGCTTATATACTCTCCCCCACCATCGATATATCGGCTTCGTTGAGATAACGCGGAACATCGAAATATGCCTTCGAACTCACCTTCCACCTATCCATGCTCCCTCCCCCCCACTCAGCACCACTCTCCATGCTCCCACCCCCCCACTCAGCACCACTCTCCATGCTCCCTCCCCCCCACTCAGCACCACTCTCCATGCTCCCACCCCCCCACTCAGCACCACTCTCCATGCTCGCTCCCCCCCTCTCAGCACCACTCTCCATGCTCCCTCCCCCCCACTCAGCACCACTCTCCATGCTCCCTCCCCCCCACTCAGCACCACTCTCCATGCTCCCACCCCCCCACTTAGCACCACTCTCCATGCTCCCACCCCCACTCAGCACCACTCTCCATGCTCCCATCCCCCACTCAGCACCACTCTCCATGCTCCCACCCCACTCAGCACCCTCTCCATGCTCCCACCCCCACTCAGCACCACTCTCCATGCTCCCTCCCCCACTCAGCACCACCTCCATGCTCCCACCCCCCACTCAGCACCACTCTCCACGCTCCCTCCCCCACTCAGCACCTCTCCATGCTCCCTCCCCCCCACTCAGCACCACTCTCCATGCTCCCTCCCCCACTCAGCACCACCTCCATGCTCCCACCCCCACTCAGCACCACCTCCATGCTCCCTCCCCCACTCAGCACCACTCTCCATGCTCCCTCCCCCCACTCCACCACCTCCATGCTCCCACCCCCCACTCAGCACCACCTCCATGCTCCCTCCCCCACTCAGCACCACCTCCATGCTCCCTCCCCCACTCAGCACCACTCTCCATGCTCCCACCCCACTCAGCACCACTCTCCATGCTCCCTCCCCCACTCAGCACCACTCCATGCTCCCTCCCCACTCAGCACCACTCTCCATGCTCCCTCCCCACTCAGCACCACTCTCCATGCTCCCACCCCCACTCAGCACCACTCTCCATGCTCCCTCCCCCCTCAGCACCACTCTCCATGCTCCCTCCCTCCATTCAGTACCACTCCATGCCCCCCATCGCAGCATCACTCTTCATGCTCCCCTCCCCCACTCAGCACCAAGTTCCCTCCCCCTCAGTCTAGACAACCGTTTTTCTCATCTGCATAAAAGTGCGTCGGCCCTTATCGGCTTTTGGCATGGCTGGCGACGGAGATAATACAGAAAAAAAAAAAAAAAAACGGAGAAGCAAAAAGTACTGCACCCCAAACGACCACCCATCCACCCACCCTTACACACACACACCACACACACACACACACACACACACACACACAGAGAGCAGTAATCACGTGACCTCCAATGCCTCCTGGGCCATGAGAGGAGACAGCAGTGCATCTTTATCAGACGTTCCTCTCTCCATTCATTCCTCTATTACTGCTCCTCCCATCTATACTTTTTTTTATCTGGTATTCGTCGTAAGTTACGTTCCTCTTACCTCCCTTCTCCTTTCCTTCACACTTTTCTTTAACTTCCAATTCTCTATTACCGTTCTTCCCGTCAACCCTTTCCTTTCTTATCCGCTCTCGTTTTCCTTTTCTTTCTTTTCATTTCTCCCTGCTCTAATAATGATCTCACCCTGCTTCCGTCCCCTCCCTCCCTCCATTCTCTCCCTTCCCTTCACTTTGCTCCCTCACTTCGTCCCTGCTCTCCCTTCCCTTTCCTTCACGTTACTCCCTCCCTATCCTTCCCGTAACTCCTTCAATACGGTCTTCCCTTCCCTTCTCATTACTCCCTCACTCCTTCATTGTCCTTTTCTTTCCCTTTTCTCTCTCGTTTCTCCCTCTCTCCCTTCCCTTCCCTTCCTCCTACCCCCCCCCCCCCCTTCACGTTCCCCTCAGTCTGTCTCGCCCAAGGACTATCAGGTGTCCAAGTTATCGGGTCGAGGTATAAACCCAGACAGTCACGTAGCCAAGACTTACACAGGACTGATAACGCTTATCGCCACAGAAGAGAATAAGGAGGAGGAGGAGGAAGAGGAGGAGGAAGAGGGGGGGGAGGAGGAGGAGGAGGAGGAGGAGGAGGAGGAAGAGTAGAAAGAGAGGTAGAGGGAATGTTTGTCTTAACGATATTCTCTTACGTGTCCGTTTTCTTTGTATTATCTTGGTTTCGTGTTTGCTGTGTCCTCATGCCCTGTACTACCCCCCCCCTCTCTCTCTCTCTCTCTCTCTCTCTCTCTCTCTCTCTCTCTCTCTCTCTCTCTCTCTCTCACACACACACACACACACACACACACCATTAATGTGATTGCAATATGGCTAAAAACGTTCCATATTCCAGGGCATGAAAAATGAATTCCGGAGAGAGAGAGAGAGAGAGAGAGAGAGAGAGAGAGAGAGACAAAGGAAGCTTCTCCAGCAAAAAATAGCACTTGTGCATATCATTAATGAACTTACTTAACATATACTCCTCGCGTAATTACCTCTCTCAATCACTCTCTCAACACACACACACACACACACACACACACACACACACGTTCATTAAGGTTCAGTAAGGAAGGAGATAGTCCGTTAGCCCTGAGTCTCTTATTAGCGCCTGATATGGTTAATTAAATATCGACTGGATGATTAGTTAAAATTTCTCTCTCTCTCTCTCTCTCTCTCTCTCTCTCTCTCTCTCTCTCTCTCTCTCTCTCTCTCACACACACACACACACAAGCAAGCAAAGAAAAACAAATTACCCATTCAATTTACGTATGTGTGTGTGTGTGTGTGTGTGTGTGTGTGTGTGTGTGTGTGTGTGTGTGTGTCGGGGCGTGAATCACTGTCAATTAAAAGATTGTGTGTACCAGTGTGTCGCCGCCGTGTATGTTTGTGTATCCTACACCGCTGGTCTTGATGGTAGTGGGGGTAAGGGTGTAGCGGATCGGGGATAGGGGGGGCAGAGTTGCTTGGGGTGGGGAGTGGAGGAAGACAAAGATAATGCTTGCAACACGCTGCTCCACACACTAAAAAGGAGACATAGGAAGAAGCCGAATGTCACCGATCAAATTCAACTTAAAAGGAGTCTTGATCCTCCCCAATTGGAGGAGTTGAAGTCGTAACAAGGAAGAAATGCAGAAGGCAAGACTGAATACTAAAAAAAAAAGAAAGTAATATGAAGATAAATGATTATGAGGACAGGGAAACCAAGTAAATTAAATAAGATAAGGAAAGGCAAAAAAGATCCGACGGTCAGCAAGTGTTGAAAATGTGGCGCATTAACCCGTAGAGTAAACAGCACGGAAAAACAAGGTGGTAAAGTAATAACGGTAGTAAAGGTAAGCCGTTCTCCCATAATGCTCGACCTTCCCCGCGGGTCTTCCTGTTTCCTCTTCCTCCTCCTGCGCTCTGGTGATTCACAACTCGGAGAATCAAACAAGAATTATGAAGAAAAGGCAAAACTATATGAAAACACGTAGCAACACACACACACACACACACACACACACACACACACACACACACACACACACACACACAGAGAGAGAGAGAGAGAGAGAGAGAGAGAGAGAGAGAGAGAGAGAGAGAGAGAGAGAGAGAGAGAGAGAGAGAGAGAGAGAGAGAGAGAGAGAGAGAGAGAGAGAGAGAGAGAGAATAAGGGGAGGGGGGAAGCTCCAGCAATCCTCCGACTAATGGCGCAGACCCAACTTGCATAATAAGGAGCCGCAGCCTCTGATTATACCTTAATTAATGCAAAGACACAAGGGGCTTCAACGGCTACAATTCCTCCTCCTCCTCCTCCTCATCCACTTCCTCCTCCTCCTCCTGCTCCTCCTCGTGCACATATCTAACCCTGATAATTCATAGGTCAGGGCGAGGCAGGTAGCATTCGCCCGCCTCTCGCCGCGACACCGGAACACTGCAGGCCACGGAACGACGGACAGTTACCGCAGAGAAGGCGATCGGAAGCGTGCGAGGGAGAGGGAGGAGAGCTGGATAAGTTGATGAGGGATTGAGGAACTATTTAAACCTTTAGATCTTTACGAGTGGGACAAGTTGCGTGCAAAGGAAAAGGGAAGTTTGGGCCATAAAACTACCTCAAAGAAGACTGCCGACCTACACGACGATATTGGTGACCACGAGAAATAAAGAAAAGTCGCAGTTCGATAGTTTGCCTTGCTTTTTCATCATATAGTTTCGATGCTTCTTGACCGGGCGAGGTAAAGACGCCAGGATTAGCATTCACGAACACAACTGAAAAGATTAAAGACAAAAAGGAAGGAAAATGAAGGAGGAGGAGGAGGAGGCGGACGGCGATCGCGAGTCTAGTGCGTGATCAGACTAGGATGAAATTAGTCTCCAGGACCGAGGATCATACACTAAAGAATAACGATCATCCAACGAGTAATGATTTTTTTTTCTTTATTGCTAGTAGTAGTAGTATTTGTATCATTATTATTAACATTATTTTTTTTCATTTATTATTGTCTAAGATGTATTATCATTATTATCACGATTATTGGTGTAATTTTTTTTTGTATAGCTGCTGGGTTTTTTTTTTCCTTCGTGTGTCGTATCAGTCGTCGTCATGGTCGTCCACTGTCGTTGCCGTACTGTTGCCGCAGCGAGAGGGTTAGTATCATCATTATCACCGCCGTGTAGCTCATCGTTTCCTGTTGATGTCCTTCTGAAGGGTTCTTGTTATTGTTACTGTTTTTTTGTTGTACATGATGTAACTGCTGCTGTTGTTGTTGCTGTTGTTGTCGTTGCAGTTGCGGTTATTCTTAATTGTTAATGTTATTGTTGTTGTTCCTGTTATTCCTGTTGTTGTTGTTGATGATGATGGTTTTTATTGTTGTTGCTGTTCTTGCCGTTGCTGTTGCTGTTACTGCTAATGTTGTTGTTGCTGTTGGTGGTGGTGGTGGTGATGGCGTTGGTGGTGGTGGTGGCGTTGGTGGTGGTGGTGGTGTTGGTAGTGGTGGTGGTGTTGGTAGTGGTGGTGTTAGTGGTGGTGGTGTTCTTATGTTGTTATAGAATTCTGAGGTTGTCTGCGTTTTTCGCTTAGAGTCGTGCTGTCGTGGTCATCGTCACCACCGTTGTCGTGGTCACTGTTGCCATCAGTCGTTGTCGTGGTCGTCGCAAAGAGTCTTCAGCACGGCTCAGACACATAAATCTCTCCACCAAAACAATAATTATCAAGTTCGTGTGGCGCAGCAGGGGTTTCAACTAGCGATTCATTAACACACACACACACACACACACACACACACACACACACACACCTTATCAACCATGGCCTTTTTTGGGGACAGTGTTGTCTTGTCCGCGCCCCCCCCCCCCCCCCACCACCACCACCACCATTAACACTAACGCCCCAACGCTACATGCATACACACATTCCTATCTTCGCGGCATTTCTTTCGTATTTTATTCACTTCTCTTTCCTTCGTCTCTTTTATCCTTCCTTTCCAACTATTGTATTTCGTCTTTTCTTCTGTCTATCTCTCTGTCTTTTCTCCGTCTATCCATTACCTCTGTACTTATTTTTATTTTTTGTTAACTTGTTTCCTGTGACTCTATATTAATGCCTCTTTCTACTATTGTTATTCCTCTTCCTTTTCCCTGTTTATTCCTTTTATTCTATTCCTACTTGCATCACTGTCCTTCTTGTCTTTAATCATCATCATCATCATCTTTCTTTGGCTTTCTATATAGTTCTTTCTTTGCCTGCTTTTAGATTTTCGTTTCTTTACTTTAAGCATACTTCCTCTGCCTATATATATTTTTTTTCCATTTTTTTTATATTCTTGCACGTTAGTCTTTCATTTCTATAGTCATCATTATCCTTTTCTCTGTCTCTACTCGTGTACTCCGTAATTCTTTTCTATAGGTGTCATCATACTTCCCTCCTCCTCCTCCTCTTCTCCTCCTCCTCCTCCTCCTCCTCCTCCTCCTCCTCCTCCTCCTGGCTGGTCATTAAATAACATTAACGAGCACAAAGTGGCGTCGCGGCGCCGGAGCGGGGAGGAGGGAGAAGAGTACAGGCCGGTGGGTATGCATGACTCATCCTTTCCTCCCTCTACCTATAATTCTTCCTACCTGGCGTCCCCCCCCCCCCTCAGCGGCTGCCCTTCCCTCTAAACTGTCTAAAGTCTAAACCCACCTGACTTAGACTCCTTCCCTTCAAGCATGACCAAGTGTATGTACAGTGATAGAGCATATTAATGCACACACATACGCACACACACACGCACACACACACACACACACACACACACACGTGCACACACACTCAATCAACTCTATGCATTTTTTTCCCTTTTTTATTGAATATGCTTAGTATGAACAAAATATCCTTAACCGTATACTTCTCGCCCTCTTGCAACAGCCGAGCCAACCCTTCCTGACCCAATGACTGTCCACTACACCTCCCACAAAGAAGAGCAATTCCTTATAAGCACGGTCACTCCCTAGCATACATTATCGACAATCAAGTCAGAGACAAATAGTCGTTTCTCAAGCTAACTCTCTTTCTTTCAACCCTTTTCCCTCATAATATCCCATTGATAGTGCCATACACTACGAAACTCTTTAATCACCCTATTCCACTTTCCCTTCCCCCCACTACCTCCGTGCACCATCCCTCCCATTGCCTATACAACTACTTACCCTCGTCTCACCGCCAGGCTTGGGTTCAAGTACATTTTTGAAGTCGAGTCCACGTACAATTACATTACGGTATTACGAATTCAGGTACAAGCACTCAGTTTCATAAATGAACTCGAGTTCAAATATGATTACTTTGTGCGTAGTGTACTCGAATCAAAGTAAAAGTACTATCGTCTTACTGATTTAACCTTGATCTTTTTTTTCAGCAGCACATTAAGTATAATAAACACAGCATACAATAAAATTGCATTATATACAGAGTTCTCACAACGTCATTCTCTCTCTCTCTCTCTCTCTCTCTCTCTCTCTCTCTCTCTCTCTCTCTCTCTCTCTCTCTCTCTCTCTCTCTCTCTCACACACACACACACACACACACGTGATGTCCATGAGAGCTCCCTATGACATAAAAGACGTCCGAAACACACAATAGAGACGGTGATACATTATAAGGGTCGTGTGGCAGTAATTTTCATCTTCCCATTGGATTCATAATAACAATGATAATAATAATAATAATAATAATAATAATAATAATAATAATAATAATAATAATAATGATGATAACTAATAACAATAATAATAATAATAATAATAATAATAATAATAATAATAATAATAATAATAATAATAATAATAATATGATAAATCATCGATCTATAATGGGAGCATAACAATGAAAATAATAAATAAATAGGCTAAATGAATAAATCAGAAATAAGATGTCGCTTATCGGTACTTCCCCCGAGGGAGCAAGACTGCCGCCGGGGCAGCCCAAGCAACTCGACGAGGACACTAGCCGTGACCTGCAGCTTGGTGCAAAGTCTGCGGCGTATACACCACCCGGGAGATGGCCAGGGGCGCCGCTGCACCAAGGACACAACGGCAGCACCGAGAGATGGGTGTCATCTCGTGTCGAACTGCCAAACATGCCGATGATATGGTTGTCAGCCGATACAATATGCGCCCCCACCAGCCCTCCAGAACTGACCTGTCCTGCTGTACCGGCCGAGGCTGGACTGCAGCAGGCAGGACTCTAGGCGACCTTGCGATAGGAAGTGTGCTGCCCAAGACGACTCCCTGGTCTGCCACCCTCACACCCACTGTCTGCTGCCGCGCCCCACGGAGCGTCTGGGCCAGGTAGGGTGCAGCCAACGCCCGCCAGAGGCCTCGCATGTATTGCAAGACGGCAGATAGGCATCCTGCCGAAGCTGCGGGGTGATACTCACCGACCCGCCACCACTACGCTAATCCGTGCGGCCATGACGGGCGGGCCCAAACACCACCCCCACCTGTCTCGTTGACGGGAACACCTCCCGCGGCGGGCTGGAGGTCGCTCATCTGTACTTACCACGTAAATATCGGTGTAAATACGCTTAATGTGTAATTATTACTTCCCTTCCTCCACCCTGCGGATAGAAAAAAAAGTGTCACGCCCACACACGGTTTGGTGACGCACTGGACTCGCGAACGCCCGCCGTCCCTTCCCTGAGAGATAACATCGTAACGGTGACTTTTGAAAGCTTGAGGTAACACTCGGTAACAATTCTGAACACTAACCAACAGTACTTATTTCCTTTATTACTGTTTCCTATTTTCGGTGCCTATTTCTTCCAGGTGATGTTTTTAAGCTCTTTTGAGTGTTTTGATGCGTCATTTATTTTGTGCGGAAATGAATACTAAGCATAATACGACCATGTCAAATATTTACTGTAGGTAGGTTAAGTTAAGTTGGATTTAGTTTGGTTAGATATGTTGTTCATTTATTTATTGTTATTTTTGAACGATAAAAACCTGTGATAGGTTTCACGCTGCACCGTAGCTATCACTGGCGGCGGAGTAGGCTATACGGTGGTGGTTTACGCCGCCGCGGACACACGGGTTCCCACACACATTGTATAGCTATTCTCACAGATCTTTGAATCTCTGCCTTCTTTCCTATGGTTTCCCGGGAAGATTAAAGGTAAGAAGAGAACATCAGACAACAGAAAAGCAGTTGGTTAGAAAGAAAACGAACTATTGGCACATGAATATTACCAATCTTGACCCGATGGACTTGGTCATATTACGGTTATTATACTTTTGCACAATAAATGATGCCTCAGACACTCAATAGAGCTTAAAAACTATCAAATGGAAGGAAAAAACGATAACAATAAACTGCAACACACGAGAGATTTACCAAAACAACATAACACAGGATAATACAACGCCACGATCATTAACACCGAGCAAGGGAACAAAATAATGACCCCCTCACCTCTAGCCTCTCCTCTCGTTCCTCCCGGTGGTCGCGGAAACTGGGGTGGCTCTTTACACTTACATAGAGACGTTCGACACTCATGTTTATGCTACTGACGGAGAAATGGCCTCAGGGACACCCGAAGATAGTAAACTAAGAGGAACGGCGGTGAACGCAACCTCCTTTTGCCCCTGCCATCTGACGCCTGGCGCTGCGGGCACGATGGCGGGGAGAACACTTTTACAATTAATTATTTTCATTATTTCTCGTTGTGCAGCGCTTTCCTTATTGATTCGTGTTCATGTGAAGTCTTAAGTTGTATAATCTTCCCCTTGGTACCGTTTTTTTCACTATCCTATTTTATTTTTCGTATTTTGTAAACATTCGGAGCTTTAGCGCATAGCCTACTACTTCCCTTACACTATATACAGATACTTAGCGGTTTCCTGGTGTAATATTTCCGTTGAGAACACCTTGAGATGATATTTAGCATACCCAGGGCTAATTCCCCTTCTCCTGAGTAGGCCTAATATAGAAAGTTAGAGGGGAAGATATATTCCAAAGACGGACGATGAAAAAATGATAAGTAACAATTTACAACTTGGCAGTGTTCGGTTACATGTTACCACCACCACCACCACCACTGCTACCCCTGCTACCATTATCACTACCACTTCCACTATCATCACCATCACTAAACCAGTCTTGCGTAACATCACCACCAACAACAACAACACCACTGTTACTTCATAGGCTACAATCATCACATTCATCACCACCACCACCACTACGCCTACCATCACCACTATCATCACTACCACCAGTATCATCGCCACAATCACCATCACCACCAGTTTCATCACATCACCACCACCACCTTCACTTCCGTGACACACACCAACTACGAAACTTGGACGAGAGAGAGAGAGAGAGAGAGGGGAGAGACAAGATGTAACGTAAAATTCTCTCTCTCTCTCTCTCTCTCTCTCTCTCTCTCTCTCTCTCTCTCTCTCTCTCTCTCTCTCTCTCTTAATTTGTATGCATAAAGTAAAGGAGAGAGAGAGAGAGAGAGAGAGAGAGATGCTGTGAAAAAGAGCAGCATAGGAGTGTCTGGGACGCGTCACTGCCACGAGGAGCTACTTCAGGACACAAAGCAACACATGATAGGTAACCCAAACAAACAGTAACATAAAAGGTACTACAGTTTATAACCCAAAGGCAACCACACACAGTTTAACACAAGAGCGGGCACGATCGGTTGCAAAAAGTCATAGTTCAAAAGTCTCAGCAGCAGCATACTAAAACCATTCCCCTCCCCCCCACCCCCCCTCTCTCTCTCTCTCCCCACGCATTCCATTTTGTCTGGCGCCACTGCGGGGGGAGGGGGGAAGGGGGGGGGGCGGCAGGTAATGGTTTGCAGGGTCTTCGTCGTGCTTGCCTGTGTCTCCCTTCTACCCTTTCCCCCTTCCTCATGTCTCCCTCCCCCCCCGCTTCCCCCCAACCCCACCCCCGTCCCCCGAAACACCGCCGCGCACTCCCCGCCTTTCTTTCATCCTTCCGACGCACTGAACAGTTAATAAAGTGCTGCTGCCACCACTCCGCCCCCCCTCCCCCGCTCCTACCTCTCCCTCCCAATGTAACCACCACCACCACATAACAACAAAACTATCAAAAGCAACAACAACGACAACAGTAACACGTCGCTAAGATATGATAGGAAAATTGCTGTGGATTTCTTAGATAATTGTGATAAACATGATTTCCTTCCTTTTCCATCGCCTCCTTTTCCTCCCCCTCCTCCTCCTCCTCCCCTTACCCCCACACAGTCTTACCGACCTCATAAAGTGAGTGTCGGAATCGTCTTAAGAACGGGGCTATGATAACTGATAACAGATAACGCGGGCAAACACCCACGTCTCACCTTCTGTGAAGATAAAAAAAAAAAAAAAAAGTAATCTCGTTGTTAGTACCCGCCGGGGGTGAAAGGTGAAGGGACTTGCACAACATTTCCCGAAAGCTGATTTTAGAAGGATGTCGATTTCAAAGGCCAAAGAATATTGTCCCAGGAGGAATAATGTGGCAGGAAGAGTGGTAATACATCAAGGAAGACTTTCGAGGTAACGAGTGAAGGGGCCGAGGTATAGATATGGGATAGCAGGAGAAAAGATAAAATTAGAGTTCTTGTACAGCGAGGCCACGTGTAGTAGTAGTAGCAGTAGTAGTAGTAAAGTAGTAGTAGTAGTAGTAGTAGTAGTATAGTAGTAGTAATAGTAGTAGTAATAGTAATAGTAGTAGTAGTAGTAGTAGTAGTAGTAGTAGTAGTAGTAGTAGTAGTAGTAGTAGTTGTAGTTGTAGTTGTTGTTGTTGTTGTTGTTGTTGTTGTTGTTGTTGTTGTTGTTGTTGTTGTTGTTGTTGTTGTAACACCTGACTGTATTATTCCACATCCTTCAACAAATGACTCTCTCAGCAGGAAATACACAACTCCAGGAAGGACGCAACAGAACGCTTAACTTCTGACCTAACTATTATTTCAGAATGGGTGTCCTTCAATGACTCAAAATTCATTTTTTCCGCCTGACAACTCGACACGACCTTTCAGACACGTATCCCTTATAATTCGATAACACTCAGCTCTGCCCTTCTATATCAAACATTTTCAATTTGTTCTTAACTTGACATCTCAACTACAACATCAGCTCTCATCTCTTGCTAACTCTGCCTCCTCGTAATTGTTTTGCATCATCTCCACCAATTCTTTTCCCCTTCACGGATCCTAAGTAGTCATTGTCAGTCCTCGTATGGACCTCATGTGTATATGGGTGGGGGTGGGGGGCAAACAAATTTTTTGGAATCCTTTAAACATTTTAAACACTTCTATTAGATAGCCTCGCATTCTTCGTTTTGATAAGCTGAATAAATTCATTTTTTAAGCCTTTGTTCATAAGATAAATTTCTCAATCTAGGAGGAGGAGGAGGAGGAGCAGAAGTAGAAGTAGTAGTGCATTTTCATGTAGTTCAGTCAATTATTCATCAGGGGGCAAGTGAGACAAATGATAAAATAGTAGGGGACGAGAGCGGGGCGGGAGGAAGGGCGCGGCAAGGGTTAGGGTGAACTGAGGGGCGGCGGAGTGACTGTGACGTGTCGGTGGAATGGATAGCAGGAGAAGGGGAGAGATGAATGGGTGCTGGGGAAGGGCATTTAGGGAGGCGCCGGGGAGCGAGCGATGCGGGGAGGAGACAAGGGACGGAGGGAGGAGCGCAGAGAGGCACGGTGACGGAGGCGAGGAAAGGTCATCGCGTACCGTTCAGTGAAAAAATTGGGACCCTCTCCGAAGTGGTATGCAAGACGTGACCGGATTACTGGAGGCTGTGTGTGTGTGTGTGTGTGTGTGTGTGTGTGTGTGTGTGTGTGTGTGTGTAGGGCGTCGCCTGAGCCGCGGCTGTCCGTGCGCCTCAAGTCGTGACGAGGAACAGGTACCAGCCATCTTTGCCTCGTCCATCGTCAGGGCAGGAGGAGTAATTGTTGTTATATTATTACTACTTTGTTGTTGTTGTTGTTGTTGTTGTTGATGGTGATGATACTTTAATTTTTGTTGTTGCCTATTTTCTATTTACCTTTACTTGTTCAAATAATAACATGGGTAGTTATTATTATCATCAATATCATTGTTATTATTGTTGCTATCATTATCATTATTGTTGTTATTATTACTATTAGTGCTAACGCTTTTACTTATGTTGTGGTAAAAGCTATTGTTATCTTACACACACACACACACACACACACACACACACACACACACACACACACACACACACACACAGCTACATCAATATGATCTGCGTGCGTCATGAAGCTTTAAGTTCCGCCAAACCACAATGTTGACGGTGCCCAAAGTGCATGTCATCGTCAGGGTGATTTCGCGGACGCTTTTGTCCTGCATGCATGGCGGCGCGACACCCTGGGAGGAGTGTTACCTTAGTGCGGCCAACTACCAGGGCGGGCTGTACAGCAGCGTGTCATTGTTGAGGGGCGTGTGGTGTGGGCGAGTCTGTGGGGTGGTGTGGTGGGGACCGCGGTGTGATGTGGTGTGGGTGAGCCTGTGGAATGGTGTGAAGGGGTAGTGGTGTGGTGTGGGTGTATCAAAATGTCAAGATTTTGCCGCCCAATGAGTAGTCTCCTGACCCAGTACAGAGAGGCGACACGTGCCTACAAGAAACCTAATGTAGCTGTAGAGTATCAACTGAAGGTGTGTAAGCCCTGAAATGCTAGAGAATACAGGCTCCAGTCATCGGTATCAGAATATGAAAGGTATAGACTGGTAAGATGCAGGAATGTACGGGTCATGGCAGGCTTCTGTAGTACGGAGAGGCCAGAGGTGTAAGGATGTGAAAAGGACAATGAGGCGGCGTTGGGTGCGACGTGATACAAGGCCCAAGGGTTCCAGCGAGGCGGGAAAAGAGAACGGCTAGAGAGGGGAACAAGGTAGGGATGCGCCTAAAAGAAGGGTCTGGGGAGCGTCCGGCACGGTGAGTATGTGGCGCAGATACAAGGTGAGCCGCGTGTGGCAGGGAAGAGTGTGGTAATGCAGCAGTGGCGAGTACGGTGTGGCAGAGTTGTGTTGGTGCAGACGTGGCGAGTATGTGAAGGTGTGGCAGAGAAGAATAGTGTGTGACGATGCAGGTGTGAAGAGTGCGTGGTGTGGCAGGGAAGAGGAGAGTGTGGCTGTGCAGGTGTGGCGAAATTATGGTGTGGCAGAGAAAAGGAGAGTGTGGGCGGTGCAACTGTAGCGAGAGTGTGGTGGGGGTGAGGCGAGCGGCGGAGGTGGCAGGGGATAACAGTACTCACATCCGTCCTCCTCTTTACCAAGCTCTTAGGCGGCGAAGAAAGAGACAGAGGAAAAGAAAAGGGTTAAGTAAAGCCAAGTTAGCACAACAGTAGACAAAAAAAAGAGTATCTGTCAATGTTCTCAGCAAACATGCCCTTCTATTTCTTTGTGTGAATTCTGCCCAACTGACATGCTGAATTTGGACAATATTGCATTATGCAAATTTACAAGCTATTGCATAGAGAGACAGACAGAAATATCAAAGCTGATGGTAGGAATCTTCATTTGCAGAGAGAAAACGCAAGACAGTAAGTATTATGTACAAGAAACCTTATATTATACTATGTACAAGTAACTTACCTATTAATACACACAAAACGGTCCTTAATACTACGTGAAAATGTATACAAACTACACACAAGATGAAGCGAGGCAAAACGGAGTGGATGGGTGAGTGGATAGGTGAGTGGATGGGTGAGTGGATGATGTTGATGGCGGTGACACTTGTGATACACGTAAAGAACGTAACACTGCAAACAATCCTAATGAAAGAATATTGAAAAGAAGATGATCTACATGATTTTCTTATTGCTTACACACACACACACACACACACACACACACACACACACACACACACACACACACACATTGATGGGCATACCAGATGAGGAATATGGTAGAGAAGCGACAGAGACTGATCCTCTAACCACAGGTGAGAAATAAGCCACAGAAGGAGGAGGAGGAGGAGCGCAGTGCGGTAGGGAAGTGGTATCCATATTTTACAGTCATGAAGGTGTGGTTGTTCGAAGGTCGTACGTTACCTAGTTTATGTGTGTGTGTGTGTGTGTGTGTGTGTGTGTGTGTGTGTGTGTGTGTGTGTGTGTGTGTGTGTGTGTGTGTGTGTGTGTGTGTGTGTGTGTGTGTGTGTGTGTGTGTGTGTGTGTGTGTGTGTGTGTGTGTGTGTGTGTTGTGAGTGAGAATAAAAAAAAAGAGGAGGAGGAGGAGGAGGAGGAGGAGGCTGGCATTGGGAAAGGCCATTCAATAAAGGCCAAATTGAGAAGAAGATGGGAAAGAAGCAATTCATTATAAGAGAAGAAGACGAAGAAAGAAAAAAAAGAAGAAGAAGAAGAAGAGAGGAGGAGGAGGGAGAGGTATGATAATAGAGAAGAATACACCGCTGTTGTGCTCTGGATTTATGGAGGAGGGAGAAAGAATAATGAAGTTGCTTCGTTATATACTGGCGGAGGGAAGACACGGAGAGGAAGAGGAGGAAGAGGAGGAGGAAAAGGAGACGGAGCTGGAGGAGAAGTCTCTACCTCCCCCCCCCTCTCCCTCTCCCTCTCTCTCTCTCTCTCTCTCTCTCTCTCTCTCTCTCTCTCTCTCTCTCTCTCTCTCTATGAGGTGGGGTAGAGGTAACATGCCTTAACTTAATTACTTGGGATTAGAGTCACTCACTAATTCCACTTTATGCACGTAGGAGCCTGCAGCAACTCCGTGTGTGTGTGTGTGTGTGTGTGTGTGTGTGTGTGTGTGTGTGTATCATCCCTCCAATCCTCTCTCACACACTCCCTCCCTTTCCCCTCTCCCCCTCCCCCCTTCCCTCCTCCCCCCTCCACCCAGTGTTACTAAAGGGAAGTGCTTCATGCCTCGAGTCGCGGAGAAAAATGGTCGTGTTGTTCATGAAATTCCGGGAGTTAAGATGGGTTCAGGTTCTCTCTCTCTCTCTCTCTCTCTCTCTCTCTCTCTCTCTCTCTCTCTCTCTCTCTCTCTCTCTCTCTCTCTCTTCTTCCTGCTTCTCTGTACCTCCTTTCCACCCTCCGTTCCTCTCCTCTCCTTCCGCCCCCTTCCCCTTGTTTCCGTCCCTTCCTCCCCCGCCGCCGTCGCTGTCTCTGCCATTCCCGTCGCACCCTCGTTCCTTTTGTCGCTCCCTCTCTCACTGCGTTTCCTGAGGCGTGCTGACCAGTGGGAATACACACACACACACACACACACACACACACACAGAAAAAAACTGATAACAACGCCAGCAACAAAGACATCAACGAAAGAAACAATACTAACAAAGCCAGACATTCATTGTAGGTAACCATAATAGCAGTACATACTTCTCCTCCTCTCCCTCCTCCTTTTACTCCTCCATTCCCCCGATACTTGGAGGAAAAAAGCCCTCCCAGGAATAGTACAAGGAATAAGTGGAGGAGGAGGAGAAAGAGGAGGAGGGTAACGCGGAGCAGCAGCTGGAGCGGCCAAATTTGTTTTCAGTGTGTACAATTCCCCGAGTTTAATGACTTCTCCCTAACCCACGCCTTCTATCATTTAGAATGTGTGTGTGTGTGTGTGTGTGTGTGTGTGTGTGTGTGTGTGTGTGTGTGTGTGTGTGTGTGTGTGTGTATTTACCTAGTTGTAATTTCACAGGGCCTGGGCTTACGCTCGTGTGGTCCCGTCTCCATATCTATATTTGTCCAGTTTTCCTTAAAGTTGTGCACACTCTTCGCCGATTCTACATCCTCACTTAGTCTGTTCCAAACCTCTATGCTTCTTTGCGAGAAGCTATATTTTTTTGTCTCTCAGACATCTTCCTTTTCTCAATTTTTTACTGTGTCCTCGTGTGTTGTTGGTGTTTCTTACTTCTCTTAGTAACAACTCCTCGTTATCTACTTCTTCCATTTTATTCCACAATTTATAAATTTGTATTAGGTCTCCCTTTTCTCTTCTTTGTTCCAGTGTTGGTAGGTCCATTTCCTTTAACCTTTCTTCATATGATAATCCCTCCAGTTCAGGAACCATCTTCGTTGCCATCCTTTGTATTCTTTCTAGTTTTTTCACGTGATTCTTATGGGGAGACCACACAGTTTCCGCATATTCCAACTTTGGTCTAATCATAGTGGTGATCATCTTTTTCATCATATCCTTATCCATGTAGTGGAATGTTATTCCTATATTTCTTACCATTCTATACATATCTCCGAATATCCTATTTACATGACTCACTGACTGTTGATTATCTTGTATTATCACTCCCAGATCTCTCTCTTCTTGAACTTTTAATATTTCTCCCATCTCTCATTCTATATGTCCATTTTGGTCACCTCTCACTCTTTCCCATTTCCATTATATGACATTTTTTTCACATTAAACTCCATCTCCCATTTCTTACTCCAATTCCAAATCTTATTTAGGTCCTCTTGCAGAATTTCACAGTCTTTACTATTTCTTATGTGTCTCAGCAATTTCGCATCGTCCGCAAACAAACTCATGTAACTATTTACTTTCTCCGGCATACCATTTATATATACTAGGAAAAGTATTGGTGCCAGTACCGATCCTTGACACACCCCACTATCTATATTTCTCCATTTCGACTTCATGTCCTTTACCACTGTTCTCATTTATCTTCCCTTTAAGTAACTTTCCATCCAATTTTTCATTTTCCCTTTCAATCCTCCTCTATTTTCCAGCTGCGTGTGTGTGTGTGTGTGTGTGTGTGTGTGTGTGTTATGAATAATCTCTCTCCATCTCTACGTGGGGGACACGACGAATTATTTCTCAGTCTCGGCTTGCAGCGCCATGCCATCGACCACCACGGCTTGGGAGAGGGGGAGTTGTGAAGGCGGGAGGGAGGGAGTGAGAGGAAGAGTTGTAGCGGAGGTAGGAGGGAGGAAGGGAAGGGAGAGGCGATGAGAGGGATAAGAGAGTGGGATATACTGGAGGAAGCAATAAGACGGTGCTGAAAATAAGGAGTTATGGAAGTTATGGGTACGGGAAAGACAGGATGAAGGAGAGCGAGATGGAAGAGTGAAAGCAATAGAAGAGCAGAATGATGACGGAAGGAAGATGATATGAAGGAAGGAAGAAATGGAGAGAATGAAGGAAGGGAGTAAGAGAAGGAACAACGTATTATGAGAGAAGGAGAGGAGGAAGGGAAGAAGAGGAGGGACGAAGGGAGAATGAGAGCCATGAGGAGAGAAAAAGAAATAAGACGCGGGGGTAACAAGGTATGAGAAAGCGTGACAAGTGAAGAGGCGGCGAGGAAAGGAGAAAGGGAGGAAAGAGTTGGAGGAGGGAAGAGCGAGGTGGGATTTGTGGGCGAAGGGGGGAAGAAAGAGTGAAAGGGAAGGTGGAGATATGTTGGAGTTGAAGGTTATTGGAGAGGGAGAGAGAGGGGAGGCATTTTGTGTTGAGCAGGAGGAGAGGGGGAAAGGGGGGCATCGATCCCTCCTGAATGTCACCTGATAGCAACATTAACTATGGAACGAGGAGGAGGAGGAGGAGGAGAAGGAGGAGGAGGAGAAGAGAACGGATATAAAGAAGATAATGATAAATATGTATATAGTGGTGATGGTGGTGGTGGTGATGGTGGTGATGGTGGTGGTGGTAATGATGATGATGATGATGATGAATGATGATGATGACACTTGGAAGATTACACAACAAACACGTACTGAAGACATGGCAAACACGAGCAAACAAACAAACTGACGTAAACTCAAGAGGGGACAAAAAATATAACACCGGGTGAAGAACAAAAAACAAAAACAAAAAAAACAACAACTACACAACAGAATACAGTAAGTGGAAACAACTGCTCCCCTTTAACCCCTTCTACACCCTCCCCCCCCCTACCCCTACACCCTTAACCCCCCCCCCCCACCCCCCCTTCCTTCGTTCCTTTCTGGAGTGAACAATTTACTTCCTTCCCCTGGGCAACCTGACGAGGATTTCTACACAAGGGGAAGGTGGTGGTGGCGGTGATGGTGATGGTGGTAGTGGTGGTGACATAAATAAACTGACTGACTAACTCTCTCTCTCTCTCTCTCTCTCTCTCTCTCTCTCTCTCTCTCTCTCTCTCTCTCTCTCTCTCTCTCTCTCTCTCTCTCTCTCTCTCTCTCTCGTCATGCATTTCCCATTATTCTCTTTTCTTTATCTTTTTCTTTCTCTCGTATTTTAACTTTTACTTTTTACCAGACGGACGAGGAAGAAAACGATACAGAGAGAGGAGAACCGTGTGTGTGTGTGTGTGTGTGTGTGTGTGTGTGTGTGTGTGTGTGTGTGTGAGGCGATGACGTGAGGGTAAGTTTCGTGTCGTCAGTCATGAGAGGAGGAGGAGGAGGAGGAGGAGGCATGCAAGAGGAAGAAAAAATATATTTATCGAACACGTGAAAATTGGGGGACGAGAGAGAGAGAGAGAGAGAGAAGCAAGGAGTGGGATTTGATATTATTTTCCCCATTTCTCCCCACCATCTCACCTTTCCCCACTCATCTATATACCCATCTCTCTCTCTCTCTCTCTCTCTCTCTCTCTCTCTCTCTCTCTCTCTCTCTCTCTCTCTCTCTCTCTCTCTCTCTCTCTCTCTCTCTCGCACTCTCTCTCTCTTCTCTCTCAACGTTCCGCACGAATGGAATGAGTCAAGCAAATTTTCCTCAGTGGTCCCGTTGAGTCCAGTCATGCGATGTGCCTTACCCCTGAGTCACGACCCCACCTGAGACGCCGCGGCCACGAGGCGGAGGAGGAGGAGGAGGAGGAAGAGTTAGTAGTACTGCAAACGAAGAGGTGAGGAGCAAAAGCAGTGAGGAAGAAGTAGAAAGAATTGAGGAGGAAGAAATAAGAAGGAAGAAGAAGAAATGAAATAGAAGAAAAGAATAAGAAGTAAACGTAGAAGTAAAAGAAGATGATGGTTAGGCAAACACAACTAGCAGCCATGCATGAATCGATACCGAGAGGAAGAAAACGACATTTACTTTAAAGAAAACAACGAAGCAAAAACATGACGAGGCTAAAATCTTTGCTAGAACCGATAAAATAATGTCTCCCTAACAAACAATAATGGCGCTAACTTTTTTTTTTGCAACAAAGGAGACAGCTCAAGGGCACAAAAAAAAGAATACAATAATATAAAAAAAAAAAAGCCCGCTACTCGCTGCTCCTACAAAAAAGAATCAAAAGAGGTGGCCGAAAGGGAGTTAGAGCAAGTGGAGGCCTTTTTCCCACAATTTCGGATCTCACATTATATACATTTTCCAAGGCCACGAAGTAGATTAGTCCAGTTCACAAGGTTTTTTTACACGTTCATGGTGCAGGCGCCTCGTACTATCACTAAGCTCAAAACTACCCATGAAAATACTAACACAAGCTCTACGAAATATTTATCTAATGTTGGTGTGTAAGGCCACGAATGTTTGGGGGTATAAGCCCGTGTGCTTCATTGTTTGCTATAGTTAACTCCTTTAGGTTTCTCTGTACTTGGTTTTGTAATATTCTCGGCAAACTGTCCTGCCTTTGTGTTGCGTGCAGATCAATAGAGAGGAGAACATCACGTGACGCTCAACCTCACGTTCTGGTCCTCCCCCTCCTCCTCCTCCTCCTCCTCCTCCTCCTCCTCTTCATCATTCTCCTTTCTCTCTTCCTTCTATTTACCCGTCTGCACTTCTTTTCTTCTTCTTTCTTCTTTCTCTTACCCTTATTATTATTACTATTATTTTTGTTATCATTATTATTTATTTTTATTCCTCCTCCTCCTCCTCCTCCTTCTCCTCCTTCTTCTTCTCTCTTCCTCCTGCTCCCTCTAACAATACTATTTCAACCTTCCATCTTTATCACTTCACTTGTAGACGAAAACACACACACACACACACACACACACACACACACACACACACACACACACACACAAATTTGGCTGCTGCGAGCGAATAAGAAGATTAAATCACAATCGACTTCCATATTTCTCTCTTTCTTTCTCTCTCTCTCTCTCTCTCTCTCTCTCTCTCTCTCTCTCTCTCTCTCTCTCTCTCTCTCTCTCTCTCTCTCTCTAAGCAAGGTGAGTCTAATCGTTCATCAGTGTTTGGTTACAGGTGGGAGAGAAGTCTGATTGATTCTCCTTCCGCCCTGAACACCGAGAGAGAGAGAGAGAGAGGGTGGGGGGTGGGGGGGCGGTACAATGAGTGGGTTCAAAGAGGCATTGGGCGGAGGTGCGTTACAATGGACCAATTATGAAGGTGTGGAAAGCCAACCCTAGGGAGGTAGGTACATACAACAGTAGGTGCGTTATCTCTCTCTCTCTCTCTCTCTCTCTCTCTCTCTCTCTCTCTCTCTCTCTCTCTCTCTCTCTCTCTCTCTCTAAATGAGTCCTCATCATATTGCGTTCTCCTTTTCTCTCGATTCAAAACAAGTGATGGCAGTAGTAGTGGTAGTAGTAGTAGTAGTAGTAGTAGTAGTAGTAGTAGTAGTAGAGTAGTAGTAGTAGTAGTGACAGTAGCAGTAGTAGTAGTAGTAATATGAAACTCTTCCCTTCACTAAACTCCTTATGCCTGTAGTATCCCATTTCCATCTCAACATATAAATTTCTCAAACTAAAACTGCAACACATTGGTTTTTGGATCAAGTGAAGTTACAAAATAAGAACACAAAACACCCAGAGAATAAGAATGAGAGACGGAGTAGATGAACGGAAAGGAAGGTAAGGAAGAAGGACATACGTGAAAAGAATAGCAGAGAGAGAAATGACGGGGAGTTGAAGGACGTGGAGAGAAGGAGAGGGTAGAAAGTGAAAAAGGGACCGAGATATTTGTTGGAGGGAGAAGAAAGAGGGAGGAGTGGACCTTATACAGAGAGAGAGAGAGAGAGAGAGAGAGAGAGAGAGAGAGAGAGAGAGAGAGAATACAGGTTAAAACTATGGAAATCGATGGGGCGGGGCGGAACGGTTTAGTGGAGATGCGCTCACACACACTCACGCGCACACACACACACACACACACACACACACACACACACGCAAGAATACCATCTATGAATGAAACGAAAAATCTCTCTCTCTCTCTCTCTCTCTCTCTCTCTCTCTCTCTCTCTCTCTCTCTCTCTCTCTCTCTCTCTCTCTCTCTCTCTCTCTCTCTCTCTCTCTTATGATAAACGCAGTAACAAAGAAATCAGCTAAAAAGACCGTAAATCAAACTCCAGTATCAAAACAGTAGTAGTAGTAATAGTAGTAGTAGTAGTAGTAGTAATGGAAGTATAATCAGTAAAGGCACTTGTAGCATTTCCTATCCTTCCCTTCTTTTCCTCATGCGTCAGCGAATGATGAGTGCGCCTCGTTCCCCGTCCCATCACACGCACCGTCCCGGATCCCCGTCACGATAACACCAATAGCACGGCCAGACGTCACCACCATCCAGCTGTGTACTACGTCTTTCCTTGCCATTCCTTAAGCATGCAGTACAGGTCATGCGCACCACCGACCCACGCCTTATGCTCCTGCTTCTCCTTTTTTTCTTCTTTTTTTTCTTTTCTTTACTCTCCTTGCTTAAGCCTCCGTAACATCCTTCTTTCATTACAGCTTCAGAGAATAGTTCAGTTACCACTCCCCGATACTTCCCCACAACAATTCCTCCTTTTCCTCGTTTTGTTTTATGTATATTTTTTTTCTTTTCCATGCTCTTCCTACTCGCCGGAACTCTCCTCCTCCCTCCACTTCCACTAACACATTTATTTATATCACCCACTTCCTCCAGTATTTTTCTCCTCATTCCTCATCCATATCCCCCTTCTCCTCCTCTTCCTCCTCCTCCCTACAACATTTGATCATCAGCTTTTCACATTTCTTTCCTTCATTTTCCTTCGTTATGTAAAAACGTTTGTATTACTCCTCCTCTTCCTCCTCCCTACAACATTTAATCATCAGCTTTCCACACTTCTTTCCTTCATTTTCCTTCGTTATGTAAAGACGGTTGTATTACTCTTCCTCCTCCTCCTCCTCCTCCTCCTCCCCACAACATTTGATCATCAGCTTTCCACATTTTTCTCCTTCATTATGCATAAAGACATTTGTATTTCCTAAACGTACCACATCCTTTACAATCTTTCCTCCTCTTTTCTCATATTTATTCTACTCCTCCTCCTCCTCTTCGCCGTAACATTTGATCATCGGCTTTCCACACTTTTCTCCGTAATTCCTACCCTGAGACATATCTATATTAAGCTGACCCTTCATATCAGTAGCAGCAACGCTTACACGCTTACCTGAGTCTTTCCATCCTTTCCTAATCTTTACCCTTTTCCTCCTCCTCCTTGCAGCACACAAAGTCCCCAATATTTGAACGTCGCCTCCCTACACAGTGAGAGCCGCGAGGGGCACTTTTAGCGATGTCTTTAAGGGCCGTTTTATTGCCTGCCGTCCTATTGCCTCTACTGCTATCGATCGTCTACCCAGAGTAAAAGTGATAGTATCGGTTTATGTCTTTTTCGAGGCAACTGTAAACACGTGCTTGGTGGTGGTGGTGGTGGTAGTGTGTGTGCGTGTGTGTGTGTGTGTGTGTGTGTGTGTGTGTGTGTGTGTGTGTGTGTGTGTGTGTGTGTGTGTGTGTGTGTGTGTGTGTGTGTGTAATAAATGAATGGATAAATGTTTGAATGTTTTATTTTTACAACAAAGGAGACAGCTCAAGGGCACAAAAAAAAGGAAACAATAATAAAAACAAGCCCGCTACTCGAATGTATGTATCTATGTATGTATGTATGTATGGATGGATGTGTGTAAGCATAGATATGTGTATGTATGGTTGCGTGTATGTATGGTTGTGAGCATGTATGTATGAATGTATGTATATCGGTATGTTTTCTTTCTGTCAACGATTTATTGGAAACAGGTTACCAGCTCCTCTCTCTTTCTTCTTTCCTTTTGGCTTCCTTCCTTTCTCTTCTTCCTCCCTCCCTCCCTCCCAGCTTCGTCCCTCACGGTTCCCTGGTGCTGAGTGAAAGTCCCGCTGCCCCTCATCACCCTTCACCTCGCCTCGCCCTCAGATCGGGTCACTCCAGGGCGACCCACGTCAATATTTGCATCCTACGAACACCTCCTCCTCCTCCTCCTCCTCTTCATCGTCTTCGTCATCTTCGTCATCTTCATTTTCTATCTAATTTTCCTTCTTTGTTCTATTCATTTTCTTCCTCTGGTTTTTTTTTTCTTTTTTCTTCTCCGTTTCTTAAGATTTACTTCATACGAATAAATCCTCCTTTCTCTTCTTCTTTTTCTTCTTCTTCTTTTTTCTTCTTCTTCTTTCTTTCTTCTTTCTTCTTCTTTCTTCTTTTTCTTCTTCTTTTTCTTTTTCTTCTTCTTCTTCTTTTTTCTTCCTCTTCTTTTTCTACCTCCTCCTTCTCCTCCTCTCAATATTTACGTCGTACGAGACCCTCATCTGTCTTCTTTTCGTTCTTCTCCTTCTTATTCTTATTTCTTCTTATTCTATTTCTTCCACCTCTTCTTATCCTTCCTCCTTCTGCCTCTTCTCCTCTTAATATTTACTTTCTACGAGAACTTCCTCATTCGTTCTATTCCATCACCATCACCATCACCATCATCATCATCATCATCATCACCATCATCCAGGCACATTTCTTCCTTTGCTTCCTGTTCCTCTTCCTCCTGTTCTTCCTTTGTTCCTTCTTCCTCCTTCGTTCTTCTACTTATTCTTATTTCTTCTTATTCTATTTCTTCATCCTCTTTCTGCCTCTTCTCTTAATATTTACTTTCTACGAGAACTTCCTCATTCGTTCTATTCCATCACCATCATCACCATCACCATCATCCAGGCACACTTCTTTCTTTGCTTCCTGTTCCTCTTCCTCTTATTCTTCCTTTGTTCCTCAGTCTCGTGGGCCTCAGTGTCCTCATTATCACTCTCCTCCCCCTTGACGTTCATCACTTCGTCCTTTCCCATCCCGTAAATCTCTCCTCGTTGTCCTCACATCATTGTTTGCCTTCCGCTCACAACTCATCTTATTCTCCGCCTGTTTTCTTCACACATTCTTATTTTGGTAATTTCACTATGCATATCTCGCTTCTCTTCCACCTCTGTTAATGTTTTTCGCATCTCTCATCTTATTCTCCGCCTGTTTTCTTCACCCAGTTTTATTTTGGTTATTTCAAGCTGCATATCTCGCTTCTCTTCCACCTC
Source organism: Eriocheir sinensis (assembly GCF_024679095.1). Taxonomy (NCBI): domain Eukaryota; kingdom Metazoa; phylum Arthropoda; class Malacostraca; order Decapoda; family Varunidae; genus Eriocheir; species Eriocheir sinensis. The sequence goes on from NW_026111526.1 coordinate 437,662, forward strand.
TATCACGGGTTTTCTTATTTGCTTCCCCCCCCCCTCTCTCTCTCTCTCTCTCTCTCTCTCTCTCTCTCTCTCTCTCTCTCTCTCTCTCTCTCTCTCTCTCTCTGACGTAACACACAAACTTTCTGCATTATCATCTCAAGTTATTTTTTTCTATATTTTAATGGCGGTAATATTACACCTTTTTATTGAAACTTATTCTTCATTTCCCTCCTCCTCCTCCTCCTCCTCCTCCTCCTCCTCGAATTAAAATTCTGTATATCGAAGAGCGCCGAGTTTACTAAGGTGGGGGAAAGGCTTTCAGCACAGTCGATTGGGAAGTCTTCCAAAATAACCTTGACCGGATTATTCAATGGAGTGAAAAGTAGCGAATGTCTCTCAACTGTCAAGTCATGCACTTCGGGTCCATCAACAGTATCCATACGTACATACACCCCGTGAAGAAATTACTTTTGGGGTCTCTACCTGCAGTGACGAGAGGTATACAGAGCACTCACTGTATAATAAAAGAAATAAATACTTCAAGGCTTGAGTTCTTCGCGAGAAACGTTGAAGTAAGGCGGCGAGGGCAATGCTATCCTTTTAAAGCGGCGAGGGCAATGTTATCCTTTTAAAACTCGTAGGAGAGACGCTGTGTCCCTTTCCGGGTTAAGCAGAGCAGATCCGGGGACCTGTGGCAAGGAAAACATCGAATCACGCGAAGCCATCGTTGAGGACACGGCCATATGAAGCGACCCCTCGAGCGACCTCTGTACACAAGAAAAAGACGACTACAGGAAGATCTGGTATACGTAGACCTGATAATGATTTTTTTTTATTTTTTATCAACGAGAAAAGGGAGGAGGAAGAGGGTTGGGGAAGTTGTGGCAAGACAGAGCGATTAAGACAAATAGAAATATAGCGTGAAGGTGATTTCGATTCAGGCTAAGTTAGTGTGATCTCTCTCTCTCTCTCTCTCTCTCTCTCTCTCTCTCTCTCTGTGGTGCAACCGGTTAGAGCGCCGCGCTGCAAGGCTTCACGGCCAAACAGGCGGCGGTTAGACCCCCGCTCTGGCCGGATTCTTTCCGTTGACTAGGAGTGGTTACTGTCCCCCCTTGAGCAAGGGGGATGGGGTGTGTGGTGTGTGAGGTCCTGGCAGTACCCAGAGATCGACGCGTTAATGAGCATGCACTTGCTCGTGACGGGAGGGTATACCTGCTGGCGAAAGCGAGTCCAACTCGTGACCAGGCCGTAGTGAATTACACACACACACACACACACACACACACACACACACACACACACACACCACTGACGCCAGGAACCAATGGTCTGTGCGGCTCACAGGCTTAGGCCACTGACTCAGCAACTCCTGCGTGTGGCGTCCAGCAAGACAAGGAGACAGACAGGCAGGGAGAAGGCCTGGGACGTGATACACTACTCACTGGGTCGCTGCTACTTCACAACGAAATATGTGAATAATACGTGGCAGGAGGCATACAGCTCTTTGGACTGTAAAGGTAAACTGAGGGCATGTGCTATACCTGAACGCTGTGTCGGACCCAATTACCGTCTCATCGGCCACTGAGCCTGTGGTATTACCCCGGCACATAGGACAAGTATGACATTCGGGTTGCCACAGTTTATCTTCCCAAGAATTCCTTTACTACCCGAAAGCTCGAAAGGGACGATCAACAGCTATATGGACTGCCGGGTGCCCAGAGCAGGATTCAAGCCCAATGATTCGTAGCTAGACGTGCTGCTACAACACCACGGAGAGGGAAATGTTAACGTTACGCTGGGCTGCACTTAGAAATATTTATACTGGTTTATACGAGAGAGAGAGAATGTTGTCATTAGATAAGGAATTAATATATTGAAACAGTATGAATGAATATTTTCGTAAACGTAGTTAGGAGTCACGTTCATAACACACACACACACATGATTCACGGCTCATGTCGAAGTATCTGATACCCTTTCCTTCCTGTTTTCACGGTTAATATTGCTTATCTAAAGTGCCTGCAAGATAAAACATTGGGAAACATCGACAGGAAGGTGTTATGAAAAGACGAGGTCGTGCAAGGGAAGGTGCTAAGTTATCTTGATAGGGACTATGTGTAGAGCCGCTGGAGCCGCTGTACCGTGGGTGGGTGACTCTTGAAAGACTTACCCGGGGCGGAGGAGGCGGCGTGGCGAGGGGAAGGAGCACGTCATGCTGGAGGGGAGGATAACGAGGGGGGAGAGAGAGAGAGAGAGAGAGAGAGAGAGAGAATCACACATCAGCCTTCGCCTCGTGCTCCTAAACCCAAGACACAGAAGGTAAAGGCAAGAATCATCACATTCGGTCAATCGTCTCCGTTGAGGTCATTTCACGCCGATGTTTAAGGGATCCACACGCTCAGATACGGTTCCTTGATAACACAACAAACCACAGGATCAACGCTCACGACGCGTCGCTATAGACCTGCGCACACCTTTAAAATGTGATGCTGTTTTCTTTACCGTGACGTGACATTTCTCTTTTTACCAGTGTTCACGGATAACGAGGGATGGAGAGAGAGAGAGAGAGAGAGAGAGAGAGAGAGAGAGAGAGAGAGAGAGAGAGAGAGAGAGAGAATTCCTCAAAACGCTAACTTCATCCTCTCCTACACACACACACACACACACACACACACACACACAGAACGAGCAGAGGCAGCCTTAGCGTAGAGGGTGGGAACATAGGTGACCGTATTGCACATATATGGCGGCGGCGGTGGTGGCGGTGGTGATGGTGGTGGAGGGCTGTGACCCGTGGCAGGCGAGGGAGCGAGGGAGGCCGCATCGTCTTGGTCTTAGGCATGAATAAATCTGCGTCTCCTCGGCTTAGACATGAACAGGGAGCGGAGACGAGGCGGCGGAGGGAGAGGCTGAGGGGAAAGGGGGTGGATGGCCTGTGAGGGGTAAGCGCAGGGGGGCGGGGGGCGCGGTGGACGAGGGCTGACGGAGGAGTTACAAGAATATGCTGGACGAGGACAAAAATGAACACGGCTGACGTTGACGATGTGGCGGTAATCGGATTATTTAACCAGCTATTGCTCCACACCCTTAGGAGGAGGAGGAGGAGGAGGAGTAGAAGAATGCCTCTCATTTCATTTTGCTTTTACAGGAGCGGTATTGCGCGGGCTTTTTTATTTATTTATTTTTGCCCTTGACCTGTTTCCTCTATTGTAAAAAAAATATATCACCAGCAGGATAGATCACGAGGGTGTGTATTCTCAGACGTATTTTCTCACAACAAATATATCCAAAGGTCACAAAGGAGATTAATCGAGTTCTCATGTGATTTATACACGTTCATGGTGCAACAGCCATGTCAAACTATCACTAGGCTCATAAAACTACCCATGGAAATACAATGAACCTCTACCATTGACTTATGAAATGTGGATATGTAGGCCCCGAAATGTTTGAGAATTTGGGCCCTAGTTCTTCTCTCCTCCCGACACAGACGGAGGGAACGTGAGCTGCAACGCCTCAGTAATTTTATGAAACAGCGGCAGCGTGGAGGCAGGGCGTGGTGGTGGCGGCCTCGAGGATGACAGTGCCGTATGAATTTGAGATATTTGTGGTAAGTGACGGCAAAAATTAGCCCGCCTTTTGCACACACACACACACACACACACACACACACACACACACACACACACACACACTGACACTGACACTGACATAGTTCTTAAAGGAAACGATAAGTGAGTTTGACAACCACTTCCTTTGATAGGGGAGGAAAGGAGAGGGAGAAGAATGAGATGAAAGGAAGAGAAATAAACGAAGCGAGGAAGGATGCGAAAGAAAGGAAGAGAAAGAAAGAAGGGGGAAGGATGCGAAGGAAAGAAAGAGTAAGAAGGGGGTAGTATGCAAAGGAAAGAAAGAGAAAGAAGGGATAGGCGAAGAGAGGAGATGGAGAAGGGGGTGAAAGGGAGAAAAAGAAAGGGAGAAAGTTGCGAAGGGAAGGAAGAGAAAGAAAGATGGGACTAAAAGGTTGCAGAGAGAGAGAGAGAGAGAGAGAGAGAGAGAGAGAGAGAGAGAGGAGGGGGAGGAAATGAGGAAGTGATTGGATAAGTGTAGGAGGCAATCCCTTGGTGAGTGGCGGGAAAGCGATGCGTGACTGAATCAATACGTGCTGGATGAAGGAAGGGCTTACGCGGCGTGCAGGAAGGACAGGCCGACGTGCAGGGGAGGGAACACGACGCATCAGCAGGACTTTTAGGTTGGTACTGTCAAATGCTTCCACCCCCCTCACCAACTACTTCCAAAGGCCAAAAAGGAGGTTAATCGAGTTCTAATGAGTGTTCTTTTAGGTTCAGGGTACATAAGAAGGCTCAGACTACCACCAGGGTCATAAAAGTACCCCTGGTAATGCCCTAAACCCCCACGAAAGAATAGTAAATTACGTGTTCTTGGGCGCAGAAATGTTTAAAAATATGACCCTAAGACAGCGTGCCATAGAAGGTAAAAAAGAACGGCCGGCAACAGGAGGACTAAGAGACAACGAGCAACAGGAGCGGTGAACAGAACAAGAGGACTAAGAGGCAGCGTGCGATCGAAGGTGATGTAACGAATCAGGAGGAGAGAGAGAGAGAGAGAGAGAGAGAGAGAGAGAGAGAGAGAGAGAGAGAGAGAGAGAGAGAGAGAGAGAGAGAGAGAGAGAGAGACAGACAGACAGACAGACAGACAGACAGACAGACAGACAGACAGACAGACAGACAGACAGACAGACAGACAGACAGATAGATAGATAGATAGATAGATAGATAGATAGATAGATAGATAGATAGATAGATAGATAGATAGATAGATAGATAGATAGATAGATAGACAGAGAGAGAGAGAGAGAGAGAGAGAGAGAGAGAGAGAGAGAGAGAGAGGGGGGGGGGGGGTAAGGACAACAGCCTCTTGAATGACCTCCCCACCCGAAGGCCCACGGTAGGGAAATAAATGGGGATGACGCCTTGCCAGCTGGTGAGGGTGAGGGCGGCGAGGGAGGGGAGGGAGAGGGGGTGAGAGAGGGGAAAGGGGAGGGATGTGAGGACCAAGGGGATGCTATATAGGTTGAGGAAGGAGAGGGAGGGAAAGTTAGCGGAAAGGGAGATGAAAGGAAAAGGACTGACAGATAAAGGGAAAGGAAGTGAAAGGGAAGTGAGGGAAGAGGAAGAAAAGGAAAGAAGAAGAGAGGAAGGGAGAGGAAGTGAACGAAGAGGTGAGAGATAAGGAAGGAGAGAGGAAGGGAAAGGGAAGGTTGCAGAGGAAGGGAGAGAACGGAAAGTGAGAGAAGAAGGGAAGGAGAGAAAAAGGGAAAAGGAAGGTTACAGAGGAAGGGAGAGAACGTGGACGGAAAGTGAGGGAAGAAGGGAAGGAAAGAAGAAGGGAAAAGAAGGGTGGAAAGGAAGGGAGAGAAAGTGAACGGGAAGTGAGGGAAGAAGGGAAGGAGAGAAGGGAAAAGGAAGGTTACAGAGGAAGGGAGAGAAAGTGAACGGGAAGTGAGGGAAGAAGGGAAGGAGAGAGGAAGGGAAAAGGAAGGGTGGAGAGGAAGGGAGAGAACGTGGACGGGAAGTGAGGGAAGAAAGGAAGGAGAGAAGAAGGGAAAAGGAAGGTTACAGAGGAAGGGAGAGAACGTGGACGGGAAGTGAGGGAAGAAGGGAAGGAGAGAAGAAGGGAAAAGGAAGGGTGGAGAGGAAGGGAGAGAAAGTGAACGGGAAATGAGGGAAGAGGAAGGGAAAGGAAGATTCGCAGAGAAAGGAAGAGGAAGTGATCAGAAGGCAAAGGAAGAGGAAGGGTGATGGATAGGGCGAGAGGAAGGGAACAGGCGGGGGGGGAATGAGAGGGGACAGGGGGAGAGAGAGAGAGAGGGGGGGTGGGAGGTAAAGGTAGGAGGAGAGAGGGCCAACACAAGCGGTGAGAGGAGGGGAGAAGGGTCGGTAGTGTAAGGGGAGAAAGGTAAGGTCTCGGATAGGCTAAGCGGGAAGGTAAGGTAAACAAAGGAGAGAGGAGAGGAAGGCAGAGACTCACGAGGAACGCAAGATATAAGAACAGGACGAAAAAGGAGAGAAAGGAGAAGGATTGAGGAGAGAGTGAGAGGGATGGCATAGCGTTGAAATGAGGGAGGCGGAGGAAAGAAAGGACTGAGGGGGGGGGAGGTGGACTCAAGTAAATGTGGAGGAGGATTAAAATGAGTGGAGAGAGGATGAGGAGGGGATAAAAGGAGGAGAGGTGAAAGAAAGGAGAAGAAAAGAGGATTACGCGAATGGTTTCAATGCATCGTGTGGCGAGGGAGAAGAAGAAGAAGAAGAAGAAGAAGAAGAAGAAGAAGAAGAAGAAGAAGGAGGAGGAGGAAGAAGAACACACGGGAGCGAGGGACGATAGGTATGAGGAGGAATAAGAGAAAGAACAGTACAACGGGGATAAGGAAGAGGAGGAGGAAGAGGAGGAAGACAGGGATCAGGAAGAAAGGGAAGAAGAGGAGGAAGAAGAGGACGAAGGGAATGAAAAGAGAGACGACGAGAGGGATAAGGAAAAGGAGGAGGACGGGGCTGAGGAAAAATCGGAGGAAGAAGAGGACGAAGGAGATGAGAAAGAAGAGGAGGAAGAAGAGAACGGGAATGAGGAGGACGAGGAGGAGGAGGAGGAGGAGGAAGATTACGAGACTAACCTACTTGAGAAGAGGAAGGGATGGCTATCAGGACATGGATAATAGAGGGACACAACGGGTTCATGAGGTAACGTGCGTGGGAGGAGGAGGAGGAGGAGAAGGAGGGGGAGGAGGGGGAGGAGGAGGAAGTGAGTAAGCGAGGCACTTCATGTTGAGTGAGTGAGGAGGGAAGACACGAGGGGGGAAGGGGGGGGAGGGAGGAGGGATGCGTGGCACTCAGTTGATAGCGCCACTTCCTGAACGATGTGTGTGTGTGTGTGTGTGTGTGTGTGTGTGTGTGTGTGTGTGTGTGTGTGAGAGAGAGAGAGAGAGAGAGAGAGAGAGAGAGAGAGAGAGTTAAAATAAATATACCAAGTTTGAAGCAGGCAGTAATGTCGAGAAGAGGTAGAGGAGGAGGGGAGGAGGAGGAGAAGAGGGAAGAAGAAGAATAAAGAAATCACTGTCTATATCAGCACGGAACCGGTGGAAGAGGATAAGGAGGAGGAGGAGGAGGAGGAAGAGTAGGGAGAGAAGGAGTAGGAGTAGGAAGAAGGTGAGAGAAGAAATCCGAATAAAAACTGGACATCAAAGGAAAATAACGAAGTAGACAATGACAAGGAAAAAAACACGAGATAACAGTTATGGAACTTAATATAAACAAACAGTGGAAGCGTAGGAGGAAGAGAAGGAAGGGAGTGCGTATGAAGAGTATAGTGAAAAAGATACAACTGAAAAAAAAAAGTTGAAAGTTCTAACGCTCTGAAGTCGAAAGGAAAATAAACAGGAAGATGAAAATACTACAACGGGAAAGGGAGGCGAAGGAAAGAGGACCAGGAGAGGGAAGGGAAGAGAGAAAAGGAAATAATAAGAGAGGAACAGAGAGAGAGAGAGAGAGAAAAAAAGAGAATGGAGAGTAATCTTTCACGGACTGAACAGCTGTGTGTGTGTGTGTGTGTGTGTGTGTGTGTGTGTGTGTGTGTGTGTGTGTGTGTGTGTGTGTGTGTGTGTGTGTGTGTGTGTGTGTGTGTGTGTGTGTGTGTGTGTGTGTGTGTGTGTGTGTGTGTGTGTGTGTGTGTGTGTGAGCGAGGGCGTGCTTTTCTCTCTCTCTCTCTCTCTCTCTCTCTCTCTCTCTCTCTCTCTCTCTCTCTCTCTCTCTCTCTCTCTCTCTCTCTCTCTCTCTCTCTCTCTCTCTCTCATTAGAGAAACTGTATAACACAGTGAAAAACGTCCCAAATGAACACCACTGAGTGCCAGGATTCGAACCCGGGCCTTTTGACTATAAGTCAGGGCAGCATAATGGCCGCAAAAGTGGCCTCTGGCGCGGTAACCTTTTAGCTCATCGGTGGTCTGGTTGTTATGCTGCCCTGACTTATAGTCAAAAGGCCCGGGTTCGAATCCTGGCACTCAGTGGTGTTCATTTGGGATCTCTCTCTCTCTCTCTCTCTCTCTCTCTCTTGTATTCAGTTTCATTTCACCTGTTTTATTTCTGCCTCAACAGTTTTCTATATATACTTGCATAACCTCCTCCTCCTCCTCCTCCTCCTCCTCCTCCTCTTCTGCCATGCATTTTCTTAAGCAGGAAGAGAAAAAAACAAGCCTCTGAGATGACTCTTAAGTATTTCTTCCACACTTGACTAACCGTGTGTGAGTGTTTGTATGTGTGTGTGTTTGTGTGTGTGTGTGTGTGTGTGAGTGTGTGTGTGCTTCAGAGGACCATGGGAGTTGCGTGAGGATTATGAGAGGGAGGAAAAAAGGACGAGGGTGGAGGGAGTAAGGGAAGGAGGGAGAGTAGTGCGGGTGGCGTAGGGTAGAGGTGAAGGTGTGAGTGGGACGATGAAGGGACAGGTGAGGGAGGATGGGGAAGAGTCGGAAGGAATGGTGGGAGTGAAGGGAAGGCTGAGGAGAGGGCTGCGAATGTGGTGAGTAGTAGTGAGGGGCGCGGGGAGGGAGGGAGGGGAGTGGGGGCAGTGAAAACAGAGGCGTGAGGAAGTGGAGGCAGTGATAGAAGGCGAGGGCGGTGAGTGGAAGGAATGGAGGTGAGGGTGAGCGGAGGGAGGGATGGTAGGGGGAAGGATGGGAGGGGAGGCAAGGTGGTGGGAGAGGGGAGGCAAGGCGGTGACCCGTGACAGAAAGAAACAGCTGGACTGAAGGGAGGGAAGGAAGGCTGAGGGAAAGGAGTGATGGGAGGGAAAGGGGGGAGAAGAGGAAGGAAGAAGAAGCAGTAGCAAGTAGCGGGGAGGAAGAGGATGGTTAGCGGGAGGGTTGAGGGGAGGGGAGAGGGGGGGGCATCCGCTGTGGTAGTCGCGGTTGGCCGACATAAAAATGGTTCTTTTCTTCTCTGAGAAAGAGGAAAGCAGCGTGTCAGGCACGGGCGGCCACGCGGCGGCGCGACACACAAACCTAGACACGCGGCGGCGATCTCGCTCCAGAAGTTGGACAGAAGACGACCAGTTAGTTTCCCGGCCGTGTAATCTGAGGCGAGTCACCCACCGCACGCCCAATGCTTCCCCCCCTGCCCCGCCACCCACTACCGCCCGCCAAAGACGCCTCCTCCGAAGCAGGGAGCATCGTGAATGGGCTCACCGCAGCTCAACGTTTGATGAAGCCTCAGAAAGACAGTCATGCTCCGTGTCGGCCGATGCAACGGTCTGAAGGCCCTGACTCAAGGCCGCACAAAGGAGGGACACGGGACACCGCTGCCCATGCAGGAAGAGGGGGAAGAGGAAGAGGAAGAGAAGGGCCACAGGGATCTTCCTCACCGTGCGACTGTTTATCGAGGCAGACGTGACTCACACTAACGCGAGTCAGTTTACACCGCCGCGAGGAGGCAAAAACCTGGAAGCCTTTGTAATTTTGCTTCACACAAGAGAGAGAGAGAGAGAGAGAGAGAGAGAGAGAGAGAGAGAGAGAATCGAAGCAGTGGCAACGAATGTGGTCATAATAGGGACGTTAATGAAGATGGTTGCAAAATAAATCTTCCAATCAATCATAATTACGAACCTATTATCTCCTGCCACGCGAGCAGCCAAGGACGGTGGCTGATGGGCGCGGAGAGGCCAGGCGGGCGAGACGAGAGGGAGGCGGGGCGGAAGAGGGAAGGAAATAAGGATCACTAACCCTTCCTCTCCGTCCCAGTAATACTTGAAGTCGATGATTCGGTGGCGGAAAACAAAGGCACGGAATACCTCCAGCGGGTGAGGCATCGTTGCCCACACTACAACAACACACTACACTTTTTTTGTGCCCTTGTGCTGTCTCCTTTGCCGTAAAAAAACAAAAAAAAAAAAAAAACACGGCCAGAATAAGATGATGGTCACGCTCTATCAATATATTGGTAAAAAGCCGGACCAGAATAGAGAATGATGCCTCCTCCTCCTCCTCCTCTTCTTTCTCTTATTACTCAACTCGATACACACACGCCCGGCCGCTTTGCTTCCTCCCTCCCTCCCTCCCCTTTCCCACCCTTCCTCGCCAGACTATCACTTTACGACTCATCCCAAACATTACTCACGATAAGCCACCCTCATTCTCAGTGCCGTCTCGTCCGCCTCGTTTCCAAACCTCCCTTTCCTCTTTTTCTTTCCTTCTCTTACTTTCCCCAGGACTCCTACTTACTTCATCTTTTCTCTCCCTTTCGTTCCTCTATCTCTCTTATCTTAGTTCACTGATAATATTCACGCATCTGTCTCAAGCTCATACAAACTCACATTTCCTCGTCGTCCAAACTTCTCCCTCCTCATAGCCTTCCCTGCTAACCCATCCACTCCTTATCCCTACCCAGCTTGGCCTGTACGACTCCTTCCATCACTTCCTTCCCCTTCATCTCTTCGTCCAAAGCAAATGATGCAGTAGTTCTTTCCACGTATTTTGGGGGTTTGCTTGTTTACCGCCATCGCCTTGGCTTCTCATTACTTCCAAAGCCTAATGTTACAATCCCCAAGCAATACTCCGCCAGTCTCTCTCCCTCCCCCCTCACATCCTTTTGCTCTTTCCCTCCCCACCTGCTCGCTCTCCCCCCAACCTAACGAGCCGACTAGCGCCTCACCGCACAACACCTCTCGCTGATTAAGTCATTACGCGGCCCTAAACTGCACCTCTCTCCTTTTCTCTCTCTCTCCCTCTCACCTTTCTATCCCTGGCCCGAGTTTTTTTTTCCTTGGTGGTCTTTCTTTTGCTCCTCAGTGTTGGATTCTGTTTGAGGGAGCGTTCTTGCTTTCTCTTTTCTTTTCCTTCCCCTTCGCCGTTCTTAAAGGATCTACTTCGAGGATACGTGATTTCGTTCAGTGGCGAAAACAACTAAATAAAGAGGGAACGATTTCGCTTCAGAGAGAGAGAGACAGAGATAGATAGATAGAGAGAGAGAGAGAGAGAGAGAGAGAGAGAGAGAGAGAGAGAGAACTACGTGGGATAAACTCAATGGGACACTCTCTCTCTCTCTCTCTCTCTCTCTCTCTCTCTCTCTCTCTCTCTCTCGTCTTTAACTGAAGGACAAGACAAAACAAGTGGACGAGGGAGAGAAACGAGAAAGAAAAGAGGATAAAGAGGAAAAAAAAGATAAATGGAGAGCTCGAGGAAAAAGGGAAAGAGAATTCGTGTAAGAATGGAATGAGGAAGAGAGACGATAAAGAAGACATAATGAAGAAAATAAGAGAAATGGAATGTACGAGTGACAAGGGAAGCAGAAGTGGCGTAGGAGTTGATAAAGGAGAGGAACGTAAAAGAAGAGATGGAGAGAAAAAAAAAAAGGAGTGGAGTGTTCGAGAGAGAGGCAAAAGTGGTGTGGGAGTTGTTGAAGGAGAGGAACGTAAAAGAAGAGATGAAGAGAAAAAAAAAAAAAGGAATGGAATGTTAGAGAGAAAGGGAAGCAAAAATAGTGTAGGAGTTGTTAAAGGAGAGGAACGAGAAAAAGAGATGGAGAAAAAAAAGGAATGGAGTGTTGGAGAGAGAAGGGAAACAAAAGTAGTGAAGGAGTTGTTAAAGGAGAGCAACGCGAAATAAGAGATGGAGGGAAAAAAAAATTGAGCGTTCGAGGGAGAAGGGAAAGAAGAAAAGTAGTGTGACGAGTGAGGGAGAGAGGAAGAGAGGGAAGGAAGGAGCAGGGAAGATGTCACAGTCTTCTCAAACTGGTAACAGGACCTCCACTCGTGTCTCCCCCCCTACTGAGACTCTTTACCCTCCTCCTCCTCCTCCTATCGTGTTCTTCCGTCCGTGGGTGTGCCTGTGTTCGTGTCCGTGTTTTCGTGTTAGTAGCTTTCTCTGCCTGTCTGTGTATGAACGTGCGTGTGTGTGTCTGCCTATCTGTCCAACGTTGCAAGATTGTCCTTCTCAGCTTTTCATTTTTCCCGATTTCAGCCTAAAAAAACGTCTCTCCTACAAAACCAACGATACCTATTTATATTTATCGCTAGAAGTGTAAATTATAGAGGGTTTTGTGCAGTCATTATGCGTTAGAAATGGGAAAATCTAGTTTGGTGAGTACGACATCGTGGCATCCCTGGAGATACCGTACATTTTGAGTCTACATTTTCTCGTACGAACACATGAATATAAGGAGTCTACAAGCGGCCTCCCTAACCATGACTGTGTGTGTGTGTGTGTGTGTGTGTGTGTGTGTGTGTGTGTGTGTGTGTGTGTGTGTGTGTGTGTGTGTCAGTCCGTACATTTTGAGTCTACATTTTCTCGTACGAACACATGAATATAAGGAGTCTACAAGCGGCCTCCCTAACCATGACTGTGTGTGTGTGTGTGTGTGTGTGTGTGTGTGTGTGTGTGTGTGTGTGTGTGTGTGTGTGTGTGTGTGTGTGTGTGTGTGTGTGTGTGTGTGTGTGTGTGTGTGTGTGTGTGTGTGTGTCAGTCCGTACATTTTGAGTCTACATTTTCTCGTACGAACACATGAATATAAGGAGTCTACAAGCGGCCTCCCTAACCATGACTGTGTGTGTGTGTGTGTGTGTGTGTGTGTGTGTGTGTGTGTGTGTGTGTGTGCGGTAGTGGGTCAGGTCGGTCACCGCTCAAGTTATGGCGCAGACTTCCAGGCCACCACCTCTGTCCCCCATTCCCCTTCCCTCCCCTTCCAACCCATCCACCCCCGTCCCCTCCCTCTCCTCAACCCTATCCTTTTCCCCTTCCATTCTTCCTGCCTCTAATACACCATTCTTCACTCACCCGCGACCTCGACCTCCTCCTCCAACTCTTAAACATTACCTGTACCTGTCTCCTCCTTGCCTTCACACACACACACACACACACACACACACACACACACACACACACAAGAACGTTGCCTCCACACGCCTGACATTCGACACTTCCATCCCCGACACGGAAAGGCAACACTCTGGTTCTGCTTCCTTCATTCCCTCCTCCAGTTCTTCCTTCCATCCCTCCATCTCTTCCTCACTCCCCTGTATACCTTTGCCCTTCTTTGCCTCACTTCTTTTCAAATGTTACCATTCCTTTAAAGTTCAGTTCTTCCCTTCCTTCACTGAATCGCCCCCTCCTCCTCCTCTCTTCTTCCTGTTACTGAAATGTGTTATTTGTGTCTCTCTCTCTCTCTCTCTCTCTCTCTCTCTCTCTCTCTCTCTCTCTCTCTCTCTCTATCTCTCTCTATCTCTCTATCTCTATATATATATATATATATATAAATCAGACGGCCCCAAATTTTTCTTCACCAACGTTGTAGTGCGACAATGAAATAAGCTCCCACCTTCGATCAGTGGTCCAGTGTAACACGATTGACTTCTTCAAAAACAAGCTCGACCGTCACTTCCTTCAACTTAATATTAACTAGAGTTGAAATTCAACGTTTTGGAGTCATCTGATTAATGTAGAATCACTTAGGTTTAAGGACAAACCACCTAGTCTGGACCATGGGCCCTGTGTGGTCTGAATCCATGTAAATCTCTCTCTCTCTCTCTCTCTCTCTCTCTCTCTCTCTCTCTCTCTCTCTCTCTCTCTCTCTCTCTCTCTCTCTCTCTCTGATTCTTTCTTCTTTGAATAGATATGGTACACTATACCCCCTATCTTGTGTGTGTGTGTGTGTGTGTGTGTGTGTGTGTGTGTGTGTGTGTGTGTGTGTGTGTGTGTGTCAGCATTTGGCCAATAATGATGGGGTCAGACAGGCAGTCCCAGCGGCCCACTTCTCACGGCACACACACACACACACCCTGCACAGACACACGAATACAGATACGAATACAGATACACACGCACGCACTGCTTTTAAAAGAATGAAATCGGAAGAACAAGAATAGGAGAGAAGTGAGGTGACGCACCTGTCCGGTTTAAACCAATAATCTCAGGTTAACGGAAATGCTATGAGAGAGAGAGAGAGAGAGAGAGAGAGAGAGAGAGAGAGAGAGAGAGAGAGAGAGAGAGAGAGAGAGAGAGAGAGAGAGAGAGAGAGAGAGAGAGAGAGAGAGAGAGAGAGAGAGAGAGAGAGAGAGAGAGAGAGAGAGAGAGAGAGAGAGAGAGAGAGAGAGAGAGAGAGAGAGAGAGAGAGAGAGAGAGTGAGAGAGAGAGAGAGAGAGAGAGGGAGAGAGAGAGAGACAGAGAGAGAGAGAGCGTGTGTGTATTGGAGTTCCCCTACACGTCAGCTACTTTAATCTCAAAGGAATAAGTCAAACTCGAGGTCCCGGGTCTGAGGGTCTTGGGCCTTTAGCGGTGCCAGAACACCACCCCGGGAGGTAAGCACAGCCCCAACCAACACCCGGCACCCATTCATTGCTGAGTGCGCGCGCACACACACACACACACACACACACACACACACACACACACACACACACATTATAAATATATTTTAACCGTTACCTATGCCTAGACCTCACGATTTTCTTAGAATACCACGGATCAACGACATTGTAAGGCCCTAATGCAAGCTAACTGCACGACCTGGCCTCGGGTGCACCAACCCAACACCCCGCCACGCAAAAACTAATTACTAAAACAAAACAGAATCAAGGTCACAAAATGTAATCACAAGAAGAGCAATAATACGGTGCTTAAAGTCAACTAAATACATCACCAGCAGTATGACAGAGTGGCATGCACTGACTAATGATTGCCAGGATAATATGCGCACAATGTAGTCAAAGGAAACAATAAATGGACCGTGTCTGGATGGGCAAAACATGGTGAAGAGAGTGTTGCCGCGTCTCAGCCTATCCAATACCATGTGATAAATAATTACTGCAGCGACAAACAGAATACTAGAACGCAAGATTAAAAACATGCAACAAGAATATAATAATAAAGTATACGGAGCGAACTACAAGAACAAAACGCCTTCCATACGAAAGGTTCCGGCAGCCCCGCCAGCCAGCGGGGCGGCGGCACACACAGGGTCACGGGTACTCACCATTTCGTCGAGACTCTTTAGGTCGTTGGTGATGACCTGCGCCTGGGGGCCGTAGAACATCTTTGGCGGCTCCGGGATGCTCAGGTCTCTAGTCCCTGAGCCCCAAGCGTCCTCCTCGTCTTCCAGCTTGCCGCCGCTCTCAGCCATTCTCTCCTCCGCCAGCCGCTCCTGTTCCATCTCCCTGTCAATGTCAGCCTCCATCTGTACTAGCAGGGGCGCTGCCATGCCGAACCTGTTGACGCAAGACAGACAACACTCAAGACTCATGCCTCTCCTCGAGATCTCCACTGCTAACCTCCAGAAGAGATTCCGTGGTAGCTGCTCCCCTAACGCCAGGAAGCGGCCACCCGCATCCTTCTATAAACAACCATGAATTCCTCGGTTCTTTAGAGGGACCGTTGAAGGTTAAGAAATAAAGAACACAATCCAGCAGTGATGATTAACTCACAGAGGCCGTCAGTTCTTCATCTACAGAAGAGACTTACCATCCTGATCCCCAAGTATTCAAACACAACCCCTAGTATGGAACAGGGCCAAAGGGCCCTGGTATGGAAGACACGATGGTCACGGCGTTGACTTCTACACACAAAGACTCCCACAAACGCAGCTAATTTGAAGTCTACACTAGAAGCCGTCGCGTCTTGTGTAAATTTTACTAACAAGTGTCTATTTGTTATCCACAAGTACTGATCTCTCCATGATCACATTGATGATGACTTCACTTTTTGGTCAGCGGCTCCGTAACAAATTGATTTTGAAGACATTTAACGCTTATCATCTTCATCATGTCTGCGGTTTTTACCAAGTAGTAATCATCCTGCAACACACGCCTCTGTCTTTTAAATGACTGAAATGCGACTCGTGTAGACTATTGGACAGATAGCGCATCCGCTATCGACCTGCATAGCCTCATTGGTAAACACACTGGCTGCACATGGGCTACCTTACAGTACTCCTTGGGAAGTGACCACTCACCAATAATACATTCTCTCTCTCTCTCTCTCTCTCTCTCTCTCTCTCTCTCTCTCTCTCTCTCTCTCTCTCATGTTTAGGTACTTCCTAAGAGAGAGAGTTTGGAGGGTTTGGAGCACATGCTACGCTGCGCGTTGCCTCGGCGGTCATCTTCATCTCTTTGGACCTTAGCTTGTGTTGCGCAAAAAAATATTACCCCGAGACACAGGGACCTTTCCCCAGGCTTCCCCGGGTACCCTTTTGTCAACCAGCCCGAAAGAGATGATAAACAGCAGGAGGGCTGTACGCCGACTGTCCTAGTCAGGATCGATCCCGGGCCTACATATACGTGCTATCCACTAAACTACGGAGGCGCTAATCAGGAAGTGGACAATATGTACTCCTACATTGCAGAAAACAACTACCTAACTTCCTAGTCAAGTTTCGAGGGAAACTTATTCAAGGTCTGGCGGGCTAGGCGAGGCGCGGCACGGCAGGCGGGGAGCGGGGGTGAGGCTACATTCCCTGGTCTTCACCTTCGGTCAAGAATAGCGGTTTGAAGGATCCAAACATATGGATTCAGGAGTTTGCATTAATGAGTAAAGGATTCTGTAGTGTCAGTCCAACTCATGAAAACTTCACAGTTGTAAGTAGAAATTAATGTGTGACGAGTTTTACATTCTTCTCTATCAATATATCTATACCGATCACAGCCAAACTTTGAAATGTGAAAGACAGCTTAAGCAAAAGAAAAAATAAGGAAATAAAAATTGTTAGGTTTCCCCCAACGTCTTCCTTAGTTGTAGTATTGATGCCTCCCCCTCCCTCCGCACGCCCTTCCCTCGAGGCTCGTAGTGACGCAACCTTAAGAACACCCCGGGCAAGGCGTGCCGGAGAACACAAGGACGGGTGCCGGCGTACAGCCTGAGCCTCGGTGAACACCTGTGAGGGCGTCCGCACCTGCCACGAGGGACGAGAGGGATGCTAACACCCTCAGGCCGCGGGGCGAGAGAGGAGTGTTGATGCGTTCCTTTAACATTTCTCTTCTAACTTTCCCGTTGCATCACAGTCAACCTCTCCAACAGTATTCTTTCAGGCGATTCATCACCCGATACCTCTCAACTTTCAACTATTTACACACATTCCTTTCCCTCCTTTCATCACCTCCTCTCCGCCTCCTCTAGTGGGGGAAAGCTAATCACTCCCTCCACCCTCACCTTCTCCCTTTCTCCTCTCACCCTTCCTCCCGTCCCCCCACCGGCTCTTACACCTTGCAGGTAAAGAAAAAAACAAAGAACATAAAGTTGTTCGGAGAAAATACTGATTACCAAGTATTTTTAGTTACAAAGCCGTCACCGCGGAAAGTGTGTGGTTCATCAA